>NW_027556819.1:0-149396 GCF_041903045.1 Epinephelus lanceolatus | reverse complement strand
TCTGACCAACTAGTGATGAAAACCAGAAGAAACTGCCTTGCTACTATAGACTTCACCAAAGTACACGTTTCTGGCTTGGAAACTCGTTTCTGAGTGCTTCTGGACAAAAGTAACAGCCTAAGTGACAACATGCTGTCAAAATGCTTTTTGGGCCCTGAAAACACTAAAAGTGACATGATGCTGTTTTCTGGCCAACTAGTGATGGAAACCAGAGGAAACTGCCTTGCTATTGAAGAAGTCACCAAACCACATGTTTCTGGCTTGGGAATCTCAAAATGCTTTTCGGGGCCTGAAAACACTAAAAGTGACATGATGCTGTTTTCTGACCAACTAGTGATGAAAACCAGAAGAAACTGCCTTGCTACTATAGACTTCACCAAAGTACACGTTTCTGGCTTGGAAACTCGTTTCTGAGTGCTTCTGGACAAAAGTAACAGCCTAAGTGACAACATGCTGTCAAAATGCTTTTCGGGCCCTGAAAACACTAAAAGTGACATGTTGCTGTTTTCTGACCAACTAGTGATGAAAACCAGAAGAAACTGCCTTGCTACTATAGACTTCACCAAAGTACACGTTTCTGGCTTGGAAACTCGTTTCTGAGTGCTTCTGGACAAAAGTAACAGCCTAAGTGACAACATGCTGTCAAAATGCTTTTCGGGCCCTGAAAACACTAAAAGTGACATGTTGCTGTTTTCTGACCAACTAGTGATGAAAACCAGAAGAAACTGCCTTGCTACTATAGACTTCACCAAAGTACACGTTTCTGGCTTGGAAACTCGTTTCTGAGTGCTTCTGGACAAAAGTAACAGCCTAAGTGACAACATGCTGTCAAAATGCTTTTCGGGCCCTGAAAACACTAAAAGTGACATGTTGCTGTTTTCTGACCAACTAGTGATGGAAACCAGAAGAAACTGCCTTGCTACTATAGACTTCACCAAAGTACACGTTTCTGGCTTGGAAACTCGTTTCTGAGTGCTTCTGGACAAAAGTAACAGCCTAAGTGACAACATGCTGTCAAAATGCTTTTCGGGCCCTGAAAACACTAAAAGTGACATGTTGCTGTTTTCTGACCAACTAGTGATGAAAACCAGAAGAAACTGCCTTGCTACTATAGACTTCACCAAAGTACACGTTTCTGGCTTGGAAACTCGTTTCTGAGTGCTTCTGGACAAAAGTAACAGCCTAAGTGACAACATGCTGTCAAAATGCTTTTCGGGCCCTGAAAACACTAAAAGTGACATGTTGCTGTTTTCTGACCAACTAGTGATGAAAACCAGAAGAAACTGCCTTGCTACTATAGACTTCACCAAAGTACACGTTTCTGGCTTGGAAACTCGTTTCTGAGTGCTTCTGGACAAAAGTAACAGCCTAAGTGACAACATGCTGTCAAAATGCTTTTCGGGCCCTGAAAACACTAAAAGTGACATGTTGCTGTTTTCTGACCAACTAGTGATGGAAACCAGAAGAAACTGCCTTGCTACTATAGACTTCACCAAAGTACACGTTTCTGGCTTGGAAACTCGTTTCTGAGTGCTTCTGGACAAAAGTAACAGCCTAAGTGACAACATGCTGTCAAAATGCTTTTCGGGCCCTGAAAACACTAAAAGTGACATGTTGCTGTTTTCTGACCAACTAGTGATGAAAACCAGAAGAAACTGCCTTGCTACTATAGACTTCACCAAAGTACATGTTTCTGGCTTGGAAACTCGTTTCTGAGTGCTTCTGGACAAAAGTAACAGCCTAAGTGACAACATGCTGTCAAAATGCTTTTCGGGCCCTGAAAACACTAAAAGTGACATGTTGCTGTTTTCTGACCAACTAGTGATGGAAACCAGAAGAAACTGCCTTGCTACTATAGACTTCACCAAAGTACACGTTTCTGGCTTGGAAACTCGTTTCTGAGTGCTTCTGGACAAAAGTAACAGCCTAAGTGACAACATGCTGTCAAAATGCTTTTTGGGCCCTGAAAACACTAAAAGTGACATGTTGCTGTTTTCTGACCAACTAGTGATGAAAACCAGAAGAAACTGCCTTGCTACTATAGACTTCACCAAAGTACACGTTTCTGGCTTGGAAACTCGTTTCTGAGTGCTTCTGGACAAAAGTAACAGCCTAAGTGACAACATGCTGTCAAAATGCTTTTCGGGCCCTGAAAACACTAAAAGTGACATGATGCTGTTTTCTGGCCAACTAGTGATGGAAACCAGAGGAAACTGCCTTGCTATTGAAGAAGTCACCAAACCACATGTTTCTGGCTTGGGAATCTCAAAATGCTTTTCGGGGCCTGAAAACACTAAAAGTGACATGATGCTGTTTTCTGACCAACTAGTGATGAAAACCAGAAGAAACTGCCTTGCTACTATAGACTTCACCAAAGTACACGTTTCTGGCTTGGAAACTCGTTTCTGAGTGCTTCTGGACAAAAGTAACAGCCTAAGTGACAACATGCTGTCAAAATGCTTTTCGGGCCCTGAAAACACTAAAAGTGAAATGTTGCTGTTTTCTGACCAACTAGTGATGAAAACCAGAAGAAACTGCCTTGCTACTATAGACTTCACCAAAGTACACGTTTCTGGCTTGGAAACTCGTTTCTGAGTGCTTCTGGACAAAAGTAACAGCCTAAGTGACAAAATCCTGTCAAAATGCTTTTCGGGCCCTGAAAACACTAAAAGTGACATGTTGCTGTTTTCTGACCAACTAGTGATGAAAACCAGAAGAAACTGCCTTGCTACTATAGACTTCACCAAAGTACACGTTTCTGGCTTTGAAACTCGTTTCTGAGTGCTTCTGGACAAAAGTAACAGCCTAAGTGACAAAATGCTGTCAAAATGCTTTTCGGGCCCTGAAAACACTAAAAGTGACATGTTGCTGTTTTCTGACCAACTAGTGATGAAAACCAGAAGAAACTGCCTTGCTACTATAGACTTCACCAAAGTACACGTTTCTGGCTTGGAAACTCGTTTCTGAGTGCTTCTGGACAAAAGTAACAGCCTAAGTGACAACATGCTGTCAAAATGCTTTTTGGGCCCTGAAAACACTAAAAGTGACATGATGCTGTTTTCTGGCCAACTAGTGATGGAAACCAGAGGAAACTGCCTTGCTACTGAAGAAGTCACCAAACCACATGTTTCTGGCTTGGGAATCTCAAAATGCTTTTCGGGGCCTGAAAACACTAAAAGTGACATGATGCTGTTTTCTGACCAACTAGTGATGAAAACCAGAAGAAACTGCCTTGCTACTATAGACTTCACCAAAGTACACGTTTCTGGCTTGGAAACTCGTTTCTGAGTGCTTCTGGACAAAAGTAACAGCCTAAGTGACAACATGCTGTCAAAATGCTTTTCGGGCCCTGAAAACACTAAAAGCGACATGTTGCTGTTTTCTGACCAACTAGTGATGAAAACCAGAAGAAACTGCCTTGCTACTATAGACTTCACCAAAGTACACGTTTCTGGCTTGGAAACTCGTTTCTGAGTGCTTCTGGACAAAAGTAACAGCCTAAGTGACAACATGCTGTCAAAATGCTTTTCGGGCCCTGAAAACACTAAAAGTGACATGTTGCTGTTTTCTGACCAACTAGTGATGAAAACCAGAAGAAACTGCCTTGCTACTATAGACTTCACCAAAGTACACGTTTCTGGCTTGGAAACTCGTTTCTGAGTGCTTCTGGACAAAAGTAACAGCCTAAGTGACAACATGCTGTCAAAATGCTTTTCGGGCCCTGAAAACACTAAAAGTGACATGTTGCTGTTTTCTGACCAACTAGTGATGGAAACCAGAAGAAACTGCCTTGCTACTATAGACTTCACCAAAGTACACGTTTCTGGCTTGGAAACTCGTTTCTGAGTGCTTCTGGACAAAAGTAACAGCCTAAGTGACAACATGCTGTCAAAATGCTTTTCGGGCCCTGAAAACACTAAAAGTGACATGTTGCTGTTTTCTGACCAACTAGTGATGAAAACCAGAAGAAACTGCCTTGCTACTATAGACTTCACCAAAGTACACGTTTCTGGCTTGGAAACTCGTTTCTGAGTGCTTCTGGACAAAAGTAACAGCCTAAGTGACAACATGCTGTCAAAATGCTTTTCGGGCCCTGAAAACACTAAAAGTGAAATGTTGCTGTTTTCTGACCAACTAGTGATGAAAACCAGAAGAAACTGCCTTGCTACTATAGACTTCACCAAAGTACACGTTTCTGGCTTGGAAACTCGTTTCTGAGTGCTTCTGGACAAAAGTAACAGCCTAAGTGACAAAATCCTGTCAAAATGCTTTTCGGGCCCTGAAAACACTAAAAGTGACATGTTGCTGTTTTCTGACCAACTAGTGATGAAAACCAGAAGAAACTGCCTTGCTACTATAGACTTCACCAAAGTACACGTTTCTGGCTTTGAAACTCGTTTCTGAGTGCTTCTGGACAAAAGTAACAGCCTAAGTGACAAAATGCTGTCAAAATGCTTTTCGGGCCCTGAAAACACTAAAAGTGACATGTTGCTGTTTTCTGACCAACTAGTGATGAAAACCAGAAGAAACTGCCTTGCTACTATAGACTTCACCAAAGTACACGTTTCTGGCTTGGAAACTCGTTTCTGAGTGCTTCTGGACAAAAGTAACAGCCTAAGTGACAACATGCTGTCAAAATGCTTTTTGGGCCCTGAAAACACTAAAAGTGACATGATGCTGTTTTCTGGCCAACTAGTGATGGAAACCAGAGGAAACTGCCTTGCTATTGAAGAAGTCACCAAACCACATGTTTCTGGCTTGGGAATCTCAAAATGCTTTTCGGGGCCTGAAAACACTAAAAGTGACATGATGCTGTTTTCTGACCAACTAGTGATGAAAACCAGAAGAAACTGCCTTGCTACTATAGACTTCACCAAAGTACACGTTTCTGGCTTGGAAACTCGTTTCTGAGTGCTTCTGGACAAAAGTAACAGCCTAAGTGACAACATGCTGTCAAAATGCTTTTCGGGCCCTGAAAACACTAAAAGTGACATGTTGCTGTTTTCTGACCAACTAGTGATGAAAACCAGAAGAAACTGCCTTGCTACTATAGACTTCACCAAAGTACACGTTTCTGGCTTGGAAACTCGTTTCTGAGTGCTTCTGGACAAAAGTAACAGCCTAAGTGACAACATGCTGTCAAAATGCTTTTCGGGCCCTGAAAACACTAAAAGTGACATGTTGCTGTTTTCTGACCAACTAGTGATGAAAACCAGAAGAAACTGCCTTGCTACTATAGACTTCACCAAAGTACACGTTTCTGGCTTGGAAACTCGTTTCTGAGTGCTTCTGGACAAAAGTAACAGCCTAAGTGACAACATGCTGTCAAAATGCTTTTCGGGCCCTGAAAACACTAAAAGTGACATGTTGCTGTTTTCTGACCAACTAGTGATGGAAACCAGAAGAAACTGCCTTGCTACTATAGACTTCACCAAAGTACACGTTTCTGGCTTGGAAACTCGTTTCTGAGTGCTTCTGGACAAAAGTAACAGCCTAAGTGACAACATGCTGTCAAAATGCTTTTCGGGCCCTGAAAACACTAAAAGTGACATGTTGCTGTTTTCTGACCAACTAGTGATGAAAACCAGAAGAAACTGCCTTGCTACTATAGACTTCACCAAAGTACACGTTTCTGGCTTGGAAACTCGTTTCTGAGTGCTTCTGGACAAAAGTAACAGCCTAAGTGACAACATGCTGTCAAAATGCTTTTCGGGCCCTGAAAACACTAAAAGTGACATGTTGCTGTTTTCTGACCAACTAGTGATGAAAACCAGAAGAAACTGCCTTGCTACTATAGACTTCACCAAAGTACACGTTTCTGGCTTGGAAACTCGTTTCTGAGTGCTTCTGGACAAAAGTAACAGCCTAAGTGACAACATGCTGTCAAAATGCTTTTCGGGCCCTGAAAACACTAAAAGTGACATGTTGCTGTTTTCTGACCAACTAGTGATGGAAACCAGAAGAAACTGCCTTGCTACTATAGACTTCACCAAAGTACACGTTTCTGGCTTGGAAACTCGTTTCTGAGTGCTTCTGGACAAAAGTAACAGCCTAAGTGACAACATGCTGTCAAAATGCTTTTCGGGCCCTGAAAACACTAAAAGTGACATGTTGCTGTTTTCTGACCAACTAGTGATGAAAACCAGAAGAAACTGCCTTGCTACTATAGACTTCACCAAAGTACATGTTTCTGGCTTGGAAACTCGTTTCTGAGTGCTTCTGGACAAAAGTAACAGCCTAAGTGACAACATGCTGTCAAAATGCTTTTCGGGCCCTGAAAACACTAAAAGTGACATGTTGCTGTTTTCTGACCAACTAGTGATGGAAACCAGAAGAAACTGCCTTGCTACTATAGACTTCACCAAAGTACACGTTTCTGGCTTGGAAACTCGTTTCTGAGTGCTTCTGGACAAAAGTAACAGCCTAAGTGACAACATGCTGTCAAAATGCTTTTTGGGCCCTGAAAACACTAAAAGTGACATGTTGCTGTTTTCTGACCAACTAGTGATGAAAACCAGAAGAAACTGCCTTGCTACTATAGACTTCACCAAAGTACACGTTTCTGGCTTGGAAACTCGTTTCTGAGTGCTTCTGGACAAAAGTAACAGCCTAAGTGACAACATGCTGTCAAAATGCTTTTCGGGCCCTGAAAACACTAAAAGTGACATGATGCTGTTTTCTGGCCAACTAGTGATGGAAACCAGAGGAAACTGCCTTGCTATTGAAGAAGTCACCAAACCACATGTTTCTGGCTTGGGAATCTCAAAATGCTTTTCGGGGCCTGAAAACACTAAAAGTGACATGATGCTGTTTTCTGACCAACTAGTGATGAAAACCAGAAGAAACTGCCTTGCTACTATAGACTTCACCAAAGTACACGTTTCTGGCTTGGAAACTCGTTTCTGAGTGCTTCTGGACAAAAGTAACAGCCTAAGTGACAACATGCTGTCAAAATGCTTTTCGGGCCCTGAAAACACTAAAAGTGAAATGTTGCTGTTTTCTGACCAACTAGTGATGAAAACCAGAAGAAACTGCCTTGCTACTATAGACTTCACCAAAGTACACGTTTCTGGCTTGGAAACTCGTTTCTGAGTGCTTCTGGACAAAAGTAACAGCCTAAGTGACAAAATCCTGTCAAAATGCTTTTCGGGCCCTGAAAACACTAAAAGTGACATGTTGCTGTTTTCTGACCAACTAGTGATGAAAACCAGAAGAAACTGCCTTGCTACTATAGACTTCACCAAAGTACACGTTTCTGGCTTTGAAACTCGTTTCTGAGTGCTTCTGGACAAAAGTAACAGCCTAAGTGACAAAATGCTGTCAAAATGCTTTTCGGGCCCTGAAAACACTAAAAGTGACATGTTGCTGTTTTCTGACCAACTAGTGATGAAAACCAGAAGAAACTGCCTTGCTACTATAGACTTCACCAAAGTACACGTTTCTGGCTTGGAAACTCGTTTCTGAGTGCTTCTGGACAAAAGTAACAGCCTAAGTGACAACATGCTGTCAAAATGCTTTTTGGGCCCTGAAAACACTAAAAGTGACATGATGCTGTTTTCTGGCCAACTAGTGATGGAAACCAGAGGAAACTGCCTTGCTACTGAAGAAGTCACCAAACCACATGTTTCTGGCTTGGGAATCTCAAAATGCTTTTCGGGGCCTGAAAACACTAAAAGTGACATGATGCTGTTTTCTGACCAACTAGTGATGAAAACCAGAAGAAACTGCCTTGCTACTATAGACTTCACCAAAGTACACGTTTCTGGCTTGGAAACTCGTTTCTGAGTGCTTCTGGACAAAAGTAACAGCCTAAGTGACAACATGCTGTCAAAATGCTTTTCGGGCCCTGAAAACACTAAAAGCGACATGTTGCTGTTTTCTGACCAACTAGTGATGAAAACCAGAAGAAACTGCCTTGCTACTATAGACTTCACCAAAGTACACGTTTCTGGCTTGGAAACTCGTTTCTGAGTGCTTCTGGACAAAAGTAACAGCCTAAGTGACAACATGCTGTCAAAATGCTTTTCGGGCCCTGAAAACACTAAAAGTGACATGTTGCTGTTTTCTGACCAACTAGTGATGAAAACCAGAAGAAACTGCCTTGCTACTATAGACTTCACCAAAGTACACGTTTCTGGCTTGGAAACTCGTTTCTGAGTGCTTCTGGACAAAAGTAACAGCCTAAGTGACAACATGCTGTCAAAATGCTTTTCGGGCCCTGAAAACACTAAAAGTGACATGTTGCTGTTTTCTGACCAACTAGTGATGGAAACCAGAAGAAACTGCCTTGCTACTATAGACTTCACCAAAGTACACGTTTCTGGCTTGGAAACTCGTTTCTGAGTGCTTCTGGACAAAAGTAACAGCCTAAGTGACAACATGCTGTCAAAATGCTTTTCGGGCCCTGAAAACACTAAAAGTGACATGTTGCTGTTTTCTGACCAACTAGTGATGAAAACCAGAAGAAACTGCCTTGCTACTATAGACTTCACCAAAGTACACGTTTCTGGCTTGGAAACTCGTTTCTGAGTGCTTCTGGACAAAAGTAACAGCCTAAGTGACAACATGCTGTCAAAATGCTTTTCGGGCCCTGAAAACACTAAAAGTGACATGTTGCTGTTTTCTGACCAACTAGTGATGAAAACCAGAAGAAACTGCCTTGCTACTATAGACTTCACCAAAGTACACGTTTCTGGCTTGGAAACTCGTTTCTGAGTGCTTCTGGACAAAAGTAACAGCCTAAGTGACAACATGCTGTCAAAATGCTTTTCGGGCCCTGAAAACACTAAAAGTGACATGTTGCTGTTTTCTGACCAACTAGTGATGAAAACCAGAAGAAACTGCCTTGCTACTATAGACTTCACCAAAGTACACGTTTCTGGCTTTGAAACTCGTTTCTGAGTGCTTCTGGACAAAAGTAACAGCCTAAGTGACAAAATGCTGTCAAAATGCTTTTCGGGCCCTGAAAACACTAAAAGTGACATGTTGCTGTTTTCTGACCAACTAGTGATGAAAACCAGAAGAAACTGCCTTGCTACTATAGACTTCACCAAAGTACACGTTTCTGGCTTGGAAACTCGTTTCTGAGTGCTTCTGGACAAAAGTAACAGCCTAAGTGACAACATGCTGTCAAAATGCTTTTTGGGCCCTGAAAACACTAAAAGTGACATGATGCTGTTTTCTGGCCAACTAGTGATGGAAACCAGAGGAAACTGCCTTGCTACTGAAGAAGTCACCAAACCACATGTTTCTGGCTTGGGAATCTCAAAATGCTTTTCGGGGCCTGAAAACACTAAAAGTGACATGATGCTGTTTTCTGACCAACTAGTGATGAAAACCAGAAGAAACTGCCTTGCTACTATAGACTTCACCAAAGTACACGTTTCTGGCTTGGAAACTCGTTTCTGAGTGCTTCTGGACAAAAGTAACAGCCTAAGTGACAACATGCTGTCAAAATGCTTTTCGGGCCCTGAAAACACTAAAAGTGAAATGTTGCTGTTTTCTGACCAACTAGTGATGAAAACCAGAAGAAACTGCCTTGCTACTATAGACTTCACCAAAGTACACGTTTCTGGCTTGGAAACTCGTTTCTGAGTGCTTCTGGACAAAAGTAACAGCCTAAGTGACAAAATCCTGTCAAAATGCTTTTCGGGCCCTGAAAACACTAAAAGTGACATGTTGCTGTTTTCTGACCAACTAGTGATGAAAACCAGAAGAAACTGCCTTGCTACTATAGACTTCACCAAAGTACACGTTTCTGGCTTTGAAACTCGTTTCTGAGTGCTTCTGGACAAAAGTAACAGCCTAAGTGACAAAATGCTGTCAAAATGCTTTTCGGGCCCTGAAAACACTAAAAGTGACATGTTGCTGTTTTCTGACCAACTAGTGATGAAAACCAGAAGAAACTGCCTTGCTACTATAGACTTCACCAAAGTACACGTTTCTGGCTTGGAAACTCGTTTCTGAGTGCTTCTGGACAAAAGTAACAGCCTAAGTGACAACATGCTGTCAAAATGCTTTTTGGGCCCTGAAAACACTAAAAGTGACATGATGCTGTTTTCTGGCCAACTAGTGATGGAAACCAGAGGAAACTGCCTTGCTATTGAAGAAGTCACCAAACCACATGTTTCTGGCTTGGGAATCTCAAAATGCTTTTCGGGGCCTGAAAACACTAAAAGTGACATGATGCTGTTTTCTGACCAACTAGTGATGAAAACCAGAAGAAACTGCCTTGCTACTATAGACTTCACCAAAGTACACGTTTCTGGCTTGGAAACTCGTTTCTGAGTGCTTCTGGACAAAAGTAACAGCCTAAGTGACAACATGCTGTCAAAATGCTTTTCGGGCCCTGAAAACACTAAAAGTGAAATGTTGCTGTTTTCTGACCAACTAGTGATGAAAACCAGAAGAAACTGCCTTGCTACTATAGACTTCACCAAAGTACACGTTTCTGGCTTGGAAACTCGTTTCTGAGTGCTTCTGGACAAAAGTAACAGCCTAAGTGACAAAATCCTGTCAAAATGCTTTTCGGGCCCTGAAAACACTAAAAGTGACATGTTGCTGTTTTCTGACCAACTAGTGATGAAAACCAGAAGAAACTGCCTTGCTACTATAGACTTCACCAAAGTACACGTTTCTGGCTTTGAAACTCGTTTCTGAGTGCTTCTGGACAAAAGTAACAGCCTAAGTGACAAAATGCTGTCAAAATGCTTTTCGGGCCCTGAAAACACTAAAAGTGACATGTTGCTGTTTTCTGACCAACTAGTGATGAAAACCAGAAGAAACTGCCTTGCTACTATAGACTTCACCAAAGTACACGTTTCTGGCTTGGAAACTCGTTTCTGAGTGCTTCTGGACAAAAGTAACAGCCTAAGTGACAACATGCTGTCAAAATGCTTTTTGGGCCCTGAAAACACTAAAAGTGACATGATGCTGTTTTCTGGCCAACTAGTGATGGAAACCAGAGGAAACTGCCTTGCTATTGAAGAAGTCACCAAACCACATGTTTCTGGCTTGGGAATCTCAAAATGCTTTTCGGGGCCTGAAAACACTAAAAGTGACATGATGCTGTTTTCTGACCAACTAGTGATGAAAACCAGAAGAAACTGCCTTGCTACTATAGACTTCACCAAAGTACACGTTTCTGGCTTGGAAACTCGTTTCTGAGTGCTTCTGGACAAAAGTAACAGCCTAAGTGACAACATGCTGTCAAAATGCTTTTCGGGCCCTGAAAACACTAAAAGTGAAATGTTGCTGTTTTCTGACCAACTAGTGATGAAAACCAGAAGAAACTGCCTTGCTACTATAGACTTCACCAAAGTACACGTTTCTGGCTTGGAAACTCGTTTCTGAGTGCTTCTGGACAAAAGTAACAGCCTAAGTGACAAAATCCTGTCAAAATGCTTTTCGGGCCCTGAAAACACTAAAAGTGACATGTTGCTGTTTTCTGACCAACTAGTGATGAAAACCAGAAGAAACTGCCTTGCTACTATAGACTTCACCAAAGTACACGTTTCTGGCTTTGAAACTCGTTTCTGAGTGCTTCTGGACAAAAGTAACAGCCTAAGTGACAAAATGCTGTCAAAATGCTTTTCGGGCCCTGAAAACACTAAAAGTGACATGTTGCTGTTTTCTGACCAACTAGTGATGAAAACCAGAAGAAACTGCCTTGCTACTATAGACTTCACCAAAGTACACGTTTCTGGCTTGGAAACTCGTTTCTGAGTGCTTCTGGACAAAAGTAACAGCCTAAGTGACAACATGCTGTCAAAATGCTTTTTGGGCCCTGAAAACACTAAAAGTGACATGATGCTGTTTTCTGGCCAACTAGTGATGGAAACCAGAGGAAACTGCCTTGCTACTGAAGAAGTCACCAAACCACATGTTTCTGGCTTGGGAATCTCAAAATGCTTTTCGGGGCCTGAAAACACTAAAAGTGACATGATGCTGTTTTCTGACCAACTAGTGATGAAAACCAGAAGAAACTGCCTTGCTACTATAGACTTCACCAAAGTACACGTTTCTGGCTTGGAAACTCGTTTCTGAGTGCTTCTGGACAAAAGTAACAGCCTAAGTGACAACATGCTGTCAAAATGCTTTTCGGGCCCTGAAAACACTAAAAGTGACATGTTGCTGTTTTCTGACCAACTAGTGATGAAAACCAGAAGAAACTGCCTTGCTACTATAGACTTCACCAAAGTACACGTTTCTGGCTTGGAAACTCGTTTCTGAGTGCTTCTGGACAAAAGTAACAGCCTAAGTGACAACATGCTGTCAAAATGCTTTTCGGGCCCTGAAAACACTAAAAGTGACATGTTGCTGTTTTCTGACCAACTAGTGATGAAAACCAGAAGAAACTGCCTTGCTACTATAGACTTCACCAAAGTACACGTTTCTGGCTTGGAAACTCGTTTCTGAGTGCTTCTGGACAAAAGTAACAGCCTAAGTGACAACATGCTGTCAAAATGCTTTTTGGGCCCTGAAAACACTAAAAGTGACATGTTGCTGTTTTCTGACCAACTAGTGATGGAAACCAGAAGAAACTGCCTTGCTACTATAGACTTCACCAAAGTACACGTTTCTGGCTTGGAAACTCGTTTCTGAGTGCTTCTGGACAAAAGTAACAGCCTAAGTGACAACATGCTGTCAAAATGCTTTTCGGGCCCTGAAAACACTAAAAGTGACATGTTGCTGTTTTCTGACCAACTAGTGATGGAAACCAGAAGAAACTGCCTTGCTACTATAGACTTCACCAAAGTACACGTTTCTGGCTTGGAAACTCGTTTCTGAGTGCTTCTGGACAAAAGTAACAGCCTAAGTGACAACATGCTGTCAAAATGCTTTTTGGGCCCTGAAAACACTAAAAGTGACATGTTGCTGTTTTCTGACCAACTAGTGATGAAAACCAGAAGAAACTGCCTTGCTACTATAGACTTCACCAAAGTACACGTTTCTGGCTTGGAAACTCGTTTCTGAGTGCTTCTGGACAAAAGTAACAGCCTAAGTGACAACATGCTGTCAAAATGCTTTTTGGGCCCTGAAAACACTAAAAGTGACATGATGCTGTTTTCTGGCCAACTAGTGATGGAAACCAGAGGAAACTGCCTTGCTATTGAAGAAGTCACCAAACCACATGTTTCTGGCTTGGGAATCTCAAAATGCTTTTCGGGGCCTGAAAACACTAAAAGTGACATGATGCTGTTTTCTGACCAACTAGTGATGAAAACCAGAAGAAACTGCCTTGCTACTATAGACTTCACCAAAGTACACGTTTCTGGCTTGGAAACTCGTTTCTGAGTGCTTCTGGACAAAAGTAACAGCCTAAGTGACAACATGCTGTCAAAATGCTTTTCGGGCCCTGAAAACACTAAAAGTGAAATGTTGCTGTTTTCTGACCAACTAGTGATGAAAACCAGAAGAAACTGCCTTGCTACTATAGACTTCACCAAAGTACACGTTTCTGGCTTGGAAACTCGTTTCTGAGTGCTTCTGGACAAAAGTAACAGCCTAAGTGACAAAATCCTGTCAAAATGCTTTTCGGGCCCTGAAAACACTAAAAGTGACATGTTGCTGTTTTCTGACCAACTAGTGATGAAAACCAGAAGAAACTGCCTTGCTACTATAGACTTCACCAAAGTACACGTTTCTGGCTTTGAAACTCGTTTCTGAGTGCTTCTGGACAAAAGTAACAGCCTAAGTGACAAAATGCTGTCAAAATGCTTTTCGGGCCCTGAAAACACTAAAAGTGACATGTTGCTGTTTTCTGACCAACTAGTGATGAAAACCAGAAGAAACTGCCTTGCTACTATAGACTTCACCAAAGTACACGTTTCTGGCTTGGAAACTCGTTTCTGAGTGCTTCTGGACAAAAGTAACAGCCTAAGTGACAACATGCTGTCAAAATGCTTTTTGGGCCCTGAAAACACTAAAAGTGACATGATGCTGTTTTCTGGCCAACTAGTGATGGAAACCAGAGGAAACTGCCTTGCTACTGAAGAAGTCACCAAACCACATGTTTCTGGCTTGGGAATCTCAAAATGCTTTTCGGGGCCTGAAAACACTAAAAGTGACATGATGCTGTTTTCTGACCAACTAGTGATGAAAACCAGAAGAAACTGCCTTGCTACTATAGACTTCACCAAAGTACACGTTTCTGGCTTGGAAACTCGTTTCTGAGTGCTTCTGGACAAAAGTAACAGCCTAAGTGACAACATGCTGTCAAAATGCTTTTCGGGCCCTGAAAACACTAAAAGTGACATGTTGCTGTTTTCTGACCAACTAGTGATGAAAACCAGAAGAAACTGCCTTGCTACTATAGACTTCACCAAAGTACACGTTTCTGGCTTGGAAACTCGTTTCTGAGTGCTTCTGGACAAAAGTAACAGCCTAAGTGACAACATGCTGTCAAAATGCTTTTCGGGCCTGAAAACACTAAAAGTGACATGTTGCTGTTTTCTGACCAACTAGTGATGAAAACCAGAAGAAACTGCCTTGCTACTATAGACTTCACCAAAGTACACGTTTCTGGCTTGGAAACTCGTTTCTGAGTGCTTCTGGACAAAAGTAACAGCCTAAGTGACAACATGCTGTCAAAATGCTTTTTGGGCCCTGAAAACACTAAAAGTGACATGTTGCTGTTTTCTGACCAACTAGTGATGGAAACCAGAAGAAACTGCCTTGCTACTATAGACTTCACCAAAGTACACGTTTCTGGCTTGGAAACTCGTTTCTGAGTGCTTCTGGACAAAAGTAACAGCCTAAGTGACAACATGCTGTCAAAATGCTTTTCGGGCCCTGAAAACACTAAAAGTGACATGTTGCTGTTTTCTGACCAACTAGTGATGGAAACCAGAAGAAACTGCCTTGCTACTATAGACTTCACCAAAGTACACGTTTCTGGCTTGGAAACTCGTTTCTGAGTGCTTCTGGACAAAAGTAACAGCCTAAGTGACAACATGCTGTCAAAATGCTTTTTGGGCCCTGAAAACACTAAAAGTGACATGTTGCTGTTTTCTGACCAACTAGTGATGAAAACCAGAAGAAACTGCCTTGCTACTATAGACTTCACCAAAGTACACGTTTCTGGCTTGGAAACTCGTTTCTGAGTGCTTCTGGACAAAAGTAACAGCCTAAGTGACAACATGCTGTCAAAATGCTTTTTGGGCCCTGAAAACACTAAAAGTGACATGATGCTGTTTTCTGGCCAACTAGTGATGGAAACCAGAGGAAACTGCCTTGCTATTGAAGAAGTCACCAAACCACATGTTTCTGGCTTGGGAATCTCAAAATGCTTTTCGGGGCCTGAAAACACTAAAAGTGACATGATGCTGTTTTCTGACCAACTAGTGATGAAAACCAGAAGAAACTGCCTTGCTACTATAGACTTCACCAAAGTACACGTTTCTGGCTTGGAAACTCGTTTCTGAGTGCTTCTGGACAAAAGTAACAGCCTAAGTGACAACATGCTGTCAAAATGCTTTTCGGGCCCTGAAAACACTAAAAGTGAAATGTTGCTGTTTTCTGACCAACTAGTGATGAAAACCAGAAGAAACTGCCTTGCTACTATAGACTTCACCAAAGTACACGTTTCTGGCTTGGAAACTCGTTTCTGAGTGCTTCTGGACAAAAGTAACAGCCTAAGTGACAAAATCCTGTCAAAATGCTTTTCGGGCCCTGAAAACACTAAAAGTGACATGTTGCTGTTTTCTGACCAACTAGTGATGAAAACCAGAAGAAACTGCCTTGCTACTATAGACTTCACCAAAGTACACGTTTCTGGCTTTGAAACTCGTTTCTGAGTGCTTCTGGACAAAAGTAACAGCCTAAGTGACAAAATGCTGTCAAAATGCTTTTCGGGCCCTGAAAACACTAAAAGTGACATGTTGCTGTTTTCTGACCAACTAGTGATGAAAACCAGAAGAAACTGCCTTGCTACTATAGACTTCACCAAAGTACACGTTTCTGGCTTGGAAACTCGTTTCTGAGTGCTTCTGGACAAAAGTAACAGCCTAAGTGACAACATGCTGTCAAAATGCTTTTTGGGCCCTGAAAACACTAAAAGTGACATGATGCTGTTTTCTGGCCAACTAGTGATGGAAACCAGAGGAAACTGCCTTGCTACTGAAGAAGTCACCAAACCACATGTTTCTGGCTTGGGAATCTCAAAATGCTTTTCGGGGCCTGAAAACACTAAAAGTGACATGATGCTGTTTTCTGACCAACTAGTGATGAAAACCAGAAGAAACTGCCTTGCTACTATAGACTTCACCAAAGTACACGTTTCTGGCTTGGAAACTCGTTTCTGAGTGCTTCTGGACAAAAGTAACAGCCTAAGTGACAACATGCTGTCAAAATGCTTTTCGGGCCCTGAAAACACTAAAAGTGACATGTTGCTGTTTTCTGACCAACTAGTGATGAAAACCAGAAGAAACTGCCTTGCTACTATAGACTTCACCAAAGTACACGTTTCTGGCTTGGAAACTCGTTTCTGAGTGCTTCTGGACAAAAGTAACAGCCTAAGTGACAACATGCTGTCAAAATGCTTTTCGGGCCCTGAAAACACTAAAAGTGACATGTTGCTGTTTTCTGACCAACTAGTGATGAAAACCAGAAGAAACTGCCTTGCTACTATAGACTTCACCAAAGTACACGTTTCTGGCTTGGAAACTCGTTTCTGAGTGCTTCTGGACAAAAGTAACAGCCTAAGTGACAACATGCTGTCAAAATGCTTTTCGGGCCCTGAAAACACTAAAAGTGACATGTTGCTGTTTTCTGACCAACTAGTGATGGAAACCAGAAGAAACTGCCTTGCTACTATAGACTTCACCAAAGTACACGTTTCTGGCTTGGAAACTCGTTTCTGAGTGCTTCTGGACAAAAGTAACAGCCTAAGTGACAACATGCTGTCAAAATGCTTTTCGGGCCCTGAAAACACTAAAAGTGACATGTTGCTGTTTTCTGACCAACTAGTGATGGAAACCAGAAGAAACTGCCTTGCTACTATAGACTTCACCAAAGTACACGTTTCTGGCTTGGAAACTCGTTTCTGAGTGCTTCTGGACAAAAGTAACAGCCTAAGTGACAACATGCTGTCAAAATGCTTTTTGGGCCCTGAAAACACTAAAAGTGACATGTTGCTGTTTTCTGACCAACTAGTGATGAAAACCAGAAGAAACTGCCTTGCTACTATAGACTTCACCAAAGTACACGTTTCTGGCTTGGAAACTCGTTTCTGAGTGCTTCTGGACAAAAGTAACAGCCTAAGTGACAACATGCTGTCAAAATGCTTTTTGGGCCCTGAAAACACTAAAAGTGACATGATGCTGTTTTCTGGCCAACTAGTGATGGAAACCAGAGGAAACTGCCTTGCTATTGAAGAAGTCACCAAACCACATGTTTCTGGCTTGGGAATCTCAAAATGCTTTTCGGGGCCTGAAAACACTAAAAGTGACATGATGCTGTTTTCTGACCAACTAGTGATGAAAACCAGAAGAAACTGCCTTGCTACTATAGACTTCACCAAAGTACACGTTTCTGGCTTGGAAACTCGTTTCTGAGTGCTTCTGGACAAAAGTAACAGCCTAAGTGACAACATGCTGTCAAAATGCTTTTCGGGCCCTGAAAACACTAAAAGTGAAATGTTGCTGTTTTCTGACCAACTAGTGATGAAAACCAGAAGAAACTGCCTTGCTACTATAGACTTCACCAAAGTACACGTTTCTGGCTTGGAAACTCGTTTCTGAGTGCTTCTGGACAAAAGTAACAGCCTAAGTGACAAAATCCTGTCAAAATGCTTTTCGGGCCCTGAAAACACTAAAAGTGACATGTTGCTGTTTTCTGACCAACTAGTGATGAAAACCAGAAGAAACTGCCTTGCTACTATAGACTTCACCAAAGTACACGTTTCTGGCTTTGAAACTCGTTTCTGAGTGCTTCTGGACAAAAGTAACAGCCTAAGTGACAAAATGCTGTCAAAATGCTTTTCGGGCCCTGAAAACACTAAAAGTGACATGTTGCTGTTTTCTGACCAACTAGTGATGAAAACCAGAAGAAACTGCCTTGCTACTATAGACTTCACCAAAGTACACGTTTCTGGCTTGGAAACTCGTTTCTGAGTGCTTCTGGACAAAAGTAACAGCCTAAGTGACAACATGCTGTCAAAATGCTTTTTGGGCCCTGAAAACACTAAAAGTGACATGATGCTGTTTTCTGGCCAACTAGTGATGGAAACCAGAGGAAACTGCCTTGCTACTGAAGAAGTCACCAAACCACATGTTTCTGGCTTGGGAATCTCAAAATGCTTTTCGGGGCCTGAAAACACTAAAAGTGACATGATGCTGTTTTCTGACCAACTAGTGATGAAAACCAGAAGAAACTGCCTTGCTACTATAGACTTCACCAAAGTACACGTTTCTGGCTTGGAAACTCGTTTCTGAGTGCTTCTGGACAAAAGTAACAGCCTAAGTGACAACATGCTGTCAAAATGCTTTTCGGGCCCTGAAAACACTAAAAGTGACATGTTGCTGTTTTCTGACCAACTAGTGATGAAAACCAGAAGAAACTGCCTTGCTACTATAGACTTCACCAAAGTACACGTTTCTGGCTTGGAAACTCGTTTCTGAGTGCTTCTGGACAAAAGTAACAGCCTAAGTGACAACATGCTGTCAAAATGCTTTTCGGGCCCTGAAAACACTAAAAGTGACATGTTGCTGTTTTCTGACCAACTAGTGATGAAAACCAGAAGAAACTGCCTTGCTACTATAGACTTCACCAAAGTACACGTTTCTGGCTTGGAAACTCGTTTCTGAGTGCTTCTGGACAAAAGTAACAGCCTAAGTGACAACATGCTGTCAAAATGCTTTTCGGGCCCTGAAAACACTAAAAGTGACATGTTGCTGTTTTCTGACCAACTAGTGATGGAAACCAGAAGAAACTGCCTTGCTACTATAGACTTCACCAAAGTACACGTTTCTGGCTTGGAAACTCGTTTCTGAGTGCTTCTGGACAAAAGTAACAGCCTAAGTGACAACATGCTGTCAAAATGCTTTTCGGGCCCTGAAAACACTAAAAGTGACATGTTGCTGTTTTCTGACCAACTAGTGATGGAAACCAGAAGAAACTGCCTTGCTACTATAGACTTCACCAAAGTACACGTTTCTGGCTTGGAAACTCGTTTCTGAGTGCTTCTGGACAAAAGTAACAGCCTAAGTGACAACATGCTGTCAAAATGCTTTTTGGGCCCTGAAAACACTAAAAGTGACATGTTGCTGTTTTCTGACCAACTAGTGATGAAAACCAGAAGAAACTGCCTTGCTACTATAGACTTCACCAAAGTACACGTTTCTGGCTTGGAAACTCGTTTCTGAGTGCTTCTGGACAAAAGTAACAGCCTAAGTGACAACATGCTGTCAAAATGCTTTTTGGGCCCTGAAAACACTAAAAGTGACATGATGCTGTTTTCTGGCCAACTAGTGATGGAAACCAGAGGAAACTGCCTTGCTATTGAAGAAGTCACCAAACCACATGTTTCTGGCTTGGGAATCTCAAAATGCTTTTCGGGGCCTGAAAACACTAAAAGTGACATGATGCTGTTTTCTGACCAACTAGTGATGAAAACCAGAAGAAACTGCCTTGCTACTATAGACTTCACCAAAGTACACGTTTCTGGCTTGGAAACTCGTTTCTGAGTGCTTCTGGACAAAAGTAACAGCCTAAGTGACAACATGCTGTCAAAATGCTTTTCGGGCCCTGAAAACACTAAAAGTGACATGTTGCTGTTTTCTGACCAACTAGTGATGAAAACCAGAAGAAACTGCCTTGCTACTATAGACTTCACCAAAGTACACGTTTCTGGCTTGGAAACTCGTTTCTGAGTGCTTCTGGACAAAAGTAACAGCCTAAGTGACAACATGCTGTCAAAATGCTTTTCGGGCCCTGAAAACACTAAAAGTGACATGTTGCTGTTTTCTGACCAACTAGTGATGAAAACCAGAAGAAACTGCCTTGCTACTATAGACTTCACCAAAGTACACGTTTCTGGCTTGGAAACTCGTTTCTGAGTGCTTCTGGACAAAAGTAACAGCCTAAGTGACAACATGCTGTCAAAATGCTTTTCGGGCCCTGAAAACACTAAAAGTGACATGTTGCTGTTTTCTGACCAACTAGTGATGGAAACCAGAAGAAACTGCCTTGCTACTATAGACTTCACCAAAGTACACGTTTCTGGCTTGGAAACTCGTTTCTGAGTGCTTCTGGACAAAAGTAACAGCCTAAGTGACAACATGCTGTCAAAATGCTTTTCGGGCCCTGAAAACACTAAAAGTGACATGTTGCTGTTTTCTGACCAACTAGTGATGAAAACCAGAAGAAACTGCCTTGCTACTATAGACTTCACCAAAGTACACGTTTCTGGCTTGGAAACTCGTTTCTGAGTGCTTCTGGACAAAAGTAACAGCCTAAGTGACAACATGCTGTCAAAATGCTTTTCGGGCCCTGAAAACACTAAAAGTGACATGTTGCTGTTTTCTGACCAACTAGTGATGAAAACCAGAAGAAACTGCCTTGCTACTATAGACTTCACCAAAGTACACGTTTCTGGCTTGGAAACTCGTTTCTGAGTGCTTCTGGACAAAAGTAACAGCCTAAGTGACAACATGCTGTCAAAATGCTTTTCGGGCCCTGAAAACACTAAAAGTGACATGTTGCTGTTTTCTGACCAACTAGTGATGGAAACCAGAAGAAACTGCCTTGCTACTATAGACTTCACCAAAGTACACGTTTCTGGCTTGGAAACTCGTTTCTGAGTGCTTCTGGACAAAAGTAACAGCCTAAGTGACAACATGCTGTCAAAATGCTTTTCGGGCCCTGAAAACACTAAAAGTGACATGTTGCTGTTTTCTGACCAACTAGTGATGAAAACCAGAAGAAACTGCCTTGCTACTATAGACTTCACCAAAGTACATGTTTCTGGCTTGGAAACTCGTTTCTGAGTGCTTCTGGACAAAAGTAACAGCCTAAGTGACAACATGCTGTCAAAATGCTTTTCGGGCCCTGAAAACACTAAAAGTGACATGTTGCTGTTTTCTGACCAACTAGTGATGGAAACCAGAAGAAACTGCCTTGCTACTATAGACTTCACCAAAGTACACGTTTCTGGCTTGGAAACTCGTTTCTGAGTGCTTCTGGACAAAAGTAACAGCCTAAGTGACAACATGCTGTCAAAATGCTTTTTGGGCCCTGAAAACACTAAAAGTGACATGTTGCTGTTTTCTGACCAACTAGTGATGAAAACCAGAAGAAACTGCCTTGCTACTATAGACTTCACCAAAGTACACGTTTCTGGCTTGGAAACTCGTTTCTGAGTGCTTCTGGACAAAAGTAACAGCCTAAGTGACAACATGCTGTCAAAATGCTTTTTGGGCCCTGAAAACACTAAAAGTGACATGATGCTGTTTTCTGGCCAACTAGTGATGGAAACCAGAGGAAACTGCCTTGCTATTGAAGAAGTCACCAAACCACATGTTTCTGGCTTGGGAATCTCAAAATGCTTTTCGGGGCCTGAAAACACTAAAAGTGACATGATGCTGTTTTCTGACCAACTAGTGATGAAAACCAGAAGAAACTGCCTTGCTACTATAGACTTCACCAAAGTACACGTTTCTGGCTTGGAAACTCGTTTCTGAGTGCTTCTGGACAAAAGTAACAGCCTAAGTGACAACATGCTGTCAAAATGCTTTTCGGGCCCTGAAAACACTAAAAGTGAAATGTTGCTGTTTTCTGACCAACTAGTGATGAAAACCAGAAGAAACTGCCTTGCTACTATAGACTTCACCAAAGTACACGTTTCTGGCTTGGAAACTCGTTTCTGAGTGCTTCTGGACAAAAGTAACAGCCTAAGTGACAAAATCCTGTCAAAATGCTTTTCGGGCCCTGAAAACACTAAAAGTGACATGTTGCTGTTTTCTGACCAACTAGTGATGAAAACCAGAAGAAACTGCCTTGCTACTATAGACTTCACCAAAGTACACGTTTCTGGCTTTGAAACTCGTTTCTGAGTGCTTCTGGACAAAAGTAACAGCCTAAGTGACAAAATGCTGTCAAAATGCTTTTCGGGCCCTGAAAACACTAAAAGTGACATGTTGCTGTTTTCTGACCAACTAGTGATGAAAACCAGAAGAAACTGCCTTGCTACTATAGACTTCACCAAAGTACACGTTTCTGGCTTGGAAACTCGTTTCTGAGTGCTTCTGGACAAAAGTAACAGCCTAAGTGACAACATGCTGTCAAAATGCTTTTTGGGCCCTGAAAACACTAAAAGTGACATGATGCTGTTTTCTGGCCAACTAGTGATGGAAACCAGAGGAAACTGCCTTGCTACTGAAGAAGTCACCAAACCACATGTTTCTGGCTTGGGAATCTCAAAATGCTTTTCGGGGCCTGAAAACACTAAAAGTGACATGATGCTGTTTTCTGACCAACTAGTGATGAAAACCAGAAGAAACTGCCTTGCTACTATAGACTTCACCAAAGTACACGTTTCTGGCTTGGAAACTCGTTTCTGAGTGCTTCTGGACAAAAGTAACAGCCTAAGTGACAACATGCTGTCAAAATGCTTTTCGGGCCCTGAAAACACTAAAAGTGACATGTTGCTGTTTTCTGACCAACTAGTGATGAAAACCAGAAGAAACTGCCTTGCTACTATAGACTTCACCAAAGTACACGTTTCTGGCTTGGAAACTCGTTTCTGAGTGCTTCTGGACAAAAGTAACAGCCTAAGTGACAACATGCTGTCAAAATGCTTTTCGGGCCCTGAAAACACTAAAAGTGACATGTTGCTGTTTTCTGACCAACTAGTGATGAAAACCAGAAGAAACTGCCTTGCTACTATAGACTTCACCAAAGTACACGTTTCTGGCTTGGAAACTCGTTTCTGAGTGCTTCTGGACAAAAGTAACAGCCTAAGTGACAACATGCTGTCAAAATGCTTTTTGGGCCCTGAAAACACTAAAAGTGACATGTTGCTGTTTTCTGACCAACTAGTGATGGAAACCAGAAGAAACTGCCTTGCTACTATAGACTTCACCAAAGTACACGTTTCTGGCTTGGAAACTCGTTTCTGAGTGCTTCTGGACAAAAGTAACAGCCTAAGTGACAACATGCTGTCAAAATGCTTTTCGGGCCCTGAAAACACTAAAAGTGACATGTTGCTGTTTTCTGACCAACTAGTGATGGAAACCAGAAGAAACTGCCTTGCTACTATAGACTTCACCAAAGTACACGTTTCTGGCTTGGAAACTCGTTTCTGAGTGCTTCTGGACAAAAGTAACAGCCTAAGTGACAACATGCTGTCAAAATGCTTTTTGGGCCCTGAAAACACTAAAAGTGACATGTTGCTGTTTTCTGACCAACTAGTGATGAAAACCAGAAGAAACTGCCTTGCTACTATAGACTTCACCAAAGTACACGTTTCTGGCTTGGAAACTCGTTTCTGAGTGCTTCTGGACAAAAGTAACAGCCTAAGTGACAACATGCTGTCAAAATGCTTTTTGGGCCCTGAAAACACTAAAAGTGACATGATGCTGTTTTCTGGCCAACTAGTGATGGAAACCAGAGGAAACTGCCTTGCTATTGAAGAAGTCACCAAACCACATGTTTCTGGCTTGGGAATCTCAAAATGCTTTTCGGGGCCTGAAAACACTAAAAGTGACATGATGCTGTTTTCTGACCAACTAGTGATGAAAACCAGAAGAAACTGCCTTGCTACTATAGACTTCACCAAAGTACACGTTTCTGGCTTGGAAACTCGTTTCTGAGTGCTTCTGGACAAAAGTAACAGCCTAAGTGACAACATGCTGTCAAAATGCTTTTCGGGCCCTGAAAACACTAAAAGTGAAATGTTGCTGTTTTCTGACCAACTAGTGATGAAAACCAGAAGAAACTGCCTTGCTACTATAGACTTCACCAAAGTACACGTTTCTGGCTTGGAAACTCGTTTCTGAGTGCTTCTGGACAAAAGTAACAGCCTAAGTGACAAAATCCTGTCAAAATGCTTTTCGGGCCCTGAAAACACTAAAAGTGACATGTTGCTGTTTTCTGACCAACTAGTGATGAAAACCAGAAGAAACTGCCTTGCTACTATAGACTTCACCAAAGTACACGTTTCTGGCTTGGAAACTCGTTTCTGAGTGCTTCTGGACAAAAGTAACAGCCTAAGTGACAACATGCTGTCAAAATGCTTTTTGGGCCCTGAAAACACTAAAAGTGACATGATGCTGTTTTCTGGCCAACTAGTGATGGAAACCAGAGGAAACTGCCTTGCTACTGAAGAAGTCACCAAACCACATGTTTCTGGCTTGGGAATCTCAAAATGCTTTTCGGGGCCTGAAAACACTAAAAGTGACATGATGCTGTTTTCTGACCAACTAGTGATGAAAACCAGAAGAAACTGCCTTGCTACTATAGACTTCACCAAAGTACACGTTTCTGGCTTGGAAACTCGTTTCTGAGTGCTTCTGGACAAAAGTAACAGCCTAAGTGACAACATGCTGTCAAAATGCTTTTCGGGCCCTGAAAACACTAAAAGTGACATGTTGCTGTTTTCTGACCAACTAGTGATGAAAACCAGAAGAAACTGCCTTGCTACTATAGACTTCACCAAAGTACACGTTTCTGGCTTGGAAACTCGTTTCTGAGTGCTTCTGGACAAAAGTAACAGCCTAAGTGACAACATGCTGTCAAAATGCTTTTCGGGCCCTGAAAACACTAAAAGTGACATGTTGCTGTTTTCTGACCAACTAGTGATGAAAACCAGAAGAAACTGCCTTGCTACTATAGACTTCACCAAAGTACACGTTTCTGGCTTGGAAACTCGTTTCTGAGTGCTTCTGGACAAAAGTAACAGCCTAAGTGACAACATGCTGTCAAAATGCTTTTCGGGCCCTGAAAACACTAAAAGTGACATGTTGCTGTTTTCTGACCAACTAGTGATGGAAACCAGAAGAAACTGCCTTGCTACTATAGACTTCACCAAAGTACACGTTTCTGGCTTGGAAACTCGTTTCTGAGTGCTTCTGGACAAAAGTAACAGCCTAAGTGACAACATGCTGTCAAAATGCTTTTCGGGCCCTGAAAACACTAAAAGTGACATGTTGCTGTTTTCTGACCAACTAGTGATGGAAACCAGAAGAAACTGCCTTGCTACTATAGACTTCACCAAAGTACACGTTTCTGGCTTGGAAACTCGTTTCTGAGTGCTTCTGGACAAAAGTAACAGCCTAAGTGACAACATGCTGTCAAAATGCTTTTTGGGCCCTGAAAACACTAAAAGTGACATGTTGCTGTTTTCTGACCAACTAGTGATGAAAACCAGAAGAAACTGCCTTGCTACTATAGACTTCACCAAAGTACACGTTTCTGGCTTGGAAACTCGTTTCTGAGTGCTTCTGGACAAAAGTAACAGCCTAAGTGACAACATGCTGTCAAAATGCTTTTTGGGCCCTGAAAACACTAAAAGTGACATGATGCTGTTTTCTGGCCAACTAGTGATGGAAACCAGAGGAAACTGCCTTGCTATTGAAGAAGTCACCAAACCACATGTTTCTGGCTTGGGAATCTCAAAATGCTTTTCGGGGCCTGAAAACACTAAAAGTGACATGATGCTGTTTTCTGACCAACTAGTGATGAAAACCAGAAGAAACTGCCTTGCTACTATAGACTTCACCAAAGTACACGTTTCTGGCTTGGAAACTCGTTTCTGAGTGCTTCTGGACAAAAGTAACAGCCTAAGTGACAACATGCTGTCAAAATGCTTTTCGGGCCCTGAAAACACTAAAAGTGAAATGTTGCTGTTTTCTGACCAACTAGTGATGAAAACCAGAAGAAACTGCCTTGCTACTATAGACTTCACCAAAGTACACGTTTCTGGCTTGGAAACTCGTTTCTGAGTGCTTCTGGACAAAAGTAACAGCCTAAGTGACAAAATCCTGTCAAAATGCTTTTCGGGCCCTGAAAACACTAAAAGTGACATGTTGCTGTTTTCTGACCAACTAGTGATGAAAACCAGAAGAAACTGCCTTGCTACTATAGACTTCACCAAAGTACACGTTTCTGGCTTTGAAACTCGTTTCTGAGTGCTTCTGGACAAAAGTAACAGCCTAAGTGACAAAATGCTGTCAAAATGCTTTTCGGGCCCTGAAAACACTAAAAGTGACATGTTGCTGTTTTCTGACCAACTAGTGATGAAAACCAGAAGAAACTGCCTTGCTACTATAGACTTCACCAAAGTACACGTTTCTGGCTTGGAAACTCGTTTCTGAGTGCTTCTGGACAAAAGTAACAGCCTAAGTGACAACATGCTGTCAAAATGCTTTTTGGGCCCTGAAAACACTAAAAGTGACATGATGCTGTTTTCTGGCCAACTAGTGATGGAAACCAGAGGAAACTGCCTTGCTACTGAAGAAGTCACCAAACCACATGTTTCTGGCTTGGGAATCTCAAAATGCTTTTCGGGGCCTGAAAACACTAAAAGTGACATGATGCTGTTTTCTGACCAACTAGTGATGAAAACCAGAAGAAACTGCCTTGCTACTATAGACTTCACCAAAGTACACGTTTCTGGCTTGGAAACTCGTTTCTGAGTGCTTCTGGACAAAAGTAACAGCCTAAGTGACAACATGCTGTCAAAATGCTTTTCGGGCCCTGAAAACACTAAAAGTGACATGTTGCTGTTTTCTGACCAACTAGTGATGAAAACCAGAAGAAACTGCCTTGCTACTATAGACTTCACCAAAGTACACGTTTCTGGCTTGGAAACTCGTTTCTGAGTGCTTCTGGACAAAAGTAACAGCCTAAGTGACAACATGCTGTCAAAATGCTTTTCGGGCCCTGAAAACACTAAAAGTGACATGTTGCTGTTTTCTGACCAACTAGTGATGAAAACCAGAAGAAACTGCCTTGCTACTATAGACTTCACCAAAGTACACGTTTCTGGCTTGGAAACTCGTTTCTGAGTGCTTCTGGACAAAAGTAACAGCCTAAGTGACAACATGCTGTCAAAATGCTTTTTGGGCCCTGAAAACACTAAAAGTGACATGTTGCTGTTTTCTGACCAACTAGTGATGGAAACCAGAAGAAACTGCCTTGCTACTATAGACTTCACCAAAGTACACGTTTCTGGCTTGGAAACTCGTTTCTGAGTGCTTCTGGACAAAAGTAACAGCCTAAGTGACAACATGCTGTCAAAATGCTTTTCGGGCCCTGAAAACACTAAAAGTGACATGTTGCTGTTTTCTGACCAACTAGTGATGGAAACCAGAAGAAACTGCCTTGCTACTATAGACTTCACCAAAGTACACGTTTCTGGCTTGGAAACTCGTTTCTGAGTGCTTCTGGACAAAAGTAACAGCCTAAGTGACAACATGCTGTCAAAATGCTTTTTGGGCCCTGAAAACACTAAAAGTGACATGTTGCTGTTTTCTGACCAACTAGTGATGAAAACCAGAAGAAACTGCCTTGCTACTATAGACTTCACCAAAGTACACGTTTCTGGCTTGGAAACTCGTTTCTGAGTGCTTCTGGACAAAAGTAACAGCCTAAGTGACAACATGCTGTCAAAATGCTTTTTGGGCCCTGAAAACACTAAAAGTGACATGATGCTGTTTTCTGGCCAACTAGTGATGGAAACCAGAGGAAACTGCCTTGCTATTGAAGAAGTCACCAAACCACATGTTTCTGGCTTGGGAATCTCAAAATGCTTTTCGGGGCCTGAAAACACTAAAAGTGACATGATGCTGTTTTCTGACCAACTAGTGATGAAAACCAGAAGAAACTGCCTTGCTACTATAGACTTCACCAAAGTACACGTTTCTGGCTTGGAAACTCGTTTCTGAGTGCTTCTGGACAAAAGTAACAGCCTAAGTGACAACATGCTGTCAAAATGCTTTTCGGGCCCTGAAAACACTAAAAGTGAAATGTTGCTGTTTTCTGACCAACTAGTGATGAAAACCAGAAGAAACTGCCTTGCTACTATAGACTTCACCAAAGTACACGTTTCTGGCTTGGAAACTCGTTTCTGAGTGCTTCTGGACAAAAGTAACAGCCTAAGTGACAAAATCCTGTCAAAATGCTTTTCGGGCCCTGAAAACACTAAAAGTGACATGTTGCTGTTTTCTGACCAACTAGTGATGAAAACCAGAAGAAACTGCCTTGCTACTATAGACTTCACCAAAGTACACGTTTCTGGCTTGGAAACTCGTTTCTGAGTGCTTCTGGACAAAAGTAACAGCCTAAGTGACAACATGCTGTCAAAATGCTTTTTGGGCCCTGAAAACACTAAAAGTGACATGATGCTGTTTTCTGGCCAACTAGTGATGGAAACCAGAGGAAACTGCCTTGCTACTGAAGAAGTCACCAAACCACATGTTTCTGGCTTGGGAATCTCAAAATGCTTTTCGGGGCCTGAAAACACTAAAAGTGACATGATGCTGTTTTCTGACCAACTAGTGATGAAAACCAGAAGAAACTGCCTTGCTACTATAGACTTCACCAAAGTACACGTTTCTGGCTTGGAAACTCGTTTCTGAGTGCTTCTGGACAAAAGTAACAGCCTAAGTGACAACATGCTGTCAAAATGCTTTTCGGGCCCTGAAAACACTAAAAGTGACATGTTGCTGTTTTCTGACCAACTAGTGATGAAAACCAGAAGAAACTGCCTTGCTACTATAGACTTCACCAAAGTACACGTTTCTGGCTTGGAAACTCGTTTCTGAGTGCTTCTGGACAAAAGTAACAGCCTAAGTGACAACATGCTGTCAAAATGCTTTTCGGGCCCTGAAAACACTAAAAGTGACATGTTGCTGTTTTCTGACCAACTAGTGATGAAAACCAGAAGAAACTGCCTTGCTACTATAGACTTCACCAAAGTACACGTTTCTGGCTTGGAAACTCGTTTCTGAGTGCTTCTGGACAAAAGTAACAGCCTAAGTGACAACATGCTGTCAAAATGCTTTTCGGGCCCTGAAAACACTAAAAGTGACATGTTGCTGTTTTCTGACCAACTAGTGATGGAAACCAGAAGAAACTGCCTTGCTACTATAGACTTCACCAAAGTACACGTTTCTGGCTTGGAAACTCGTTTCTGAGTGCTTCTGGACAAAAGTAACAGCCTAAGTGACAACATGCTGTCAAAATGCTTTTCGGGCCCTGAAAACACTAAAAGTGACATGTTGCTGTTTTCTGACCAACTAGTGATGGAAACCAGAAGAAACTGCCTTGCTACTATAGACTTCACCAAAGTACACGTTTCTGGCTTGGAAACTCGTTTCTGAGTGCTTCTGGACAAAAGTAACAGCCTAAGTGACAACATGCTGTCAAAATGCTTTTTGGGCCCTGAAAACACTAAAAGTGACATGTTGCTGTTTTCTGACCAACTAGTGATGAAAACCAGAAGAAACTGCCTTGCTACTATAGACTTCACCAAAGTACACGTTTCTGGCTTGGAAACTCGTTTCTGAGTGCTTCTGGACAAAAGTAACAGCCTAAGTGACAACATGCTGTCAAAATGCTTTTTGGGCCCTGAAAACACTAAAAGTGACATGATGCTGTTTTCTGGCCAACTAGTGATGGAAACCAGAGGAAACTGCCTTGCTATTGAAGAAGTCACCAAACCACATGTTTCTGGCTTGGGAATCTCAAAATGCTTTTCGGGGCCTGAAAACACTAAAAGTGACATGATGCTGTTTTCTGACCAACTAGTGATGAAAACCAGAAGAAACTGCCTTGCTACTATAGACTTCACCAAAGTACACGTTTCTGGCTTGGAAACTCGTTTCTGAGTGCTTCTGGACAAAAGTAACAGCCTAAGTGACAACATGCTGTCAAAATGCTTTTCGGGCCCTGAAAACACTAAAAGTGACATGTTGCTGTTTTCTGACCAACTAGTGATGAAAACCAGAAGAAACTGCCTTGCTACTATAGACTTCACCAAAGTACACGTTTCTGGCTTGGAAACTCGTTTCTGAGTGCTTCTGGACAAAAGTAACAGCCTAAGTGACAACATGCTGTCAAAATGCTTTTCGGGCCCTGAAAACACTAAAAGTGACATGTTGCTGTTTTCTGACCAACTAGTGATGAAAACCAGAAGAAACTGCCTTGCTACTATAGACTTCACCAAAGTACACGTTTCTGGCTTGGAAACTCGTTTCTGAGTGCTTCTGGACAAAAGTAACAGCCTAAGTGACAACATGCTGTCAAAATGCTTTTTGGGCCCTGAAAACACTAAAAGTGACATGATGCTGTTTTCTGGCCAACTAGTGATGGAAACCAGAGGAAACTGCCTTGCTACTGAAGAAGTCACCAAACCACATGTTTCTGGCTTGGGAATCTCAAAATGCTTTTCGGGGCCTGAAAACACTAAAAGTGACATGATGCTGTTTTCTGACCAACTAGTGATGAAAACCAGAAGAAACTGCCTTGCTACTATAGACTTCACCAAAGTACACGTTTCTGGCTTGGAAACTCGTTTCTGAGTGCTTCTGGACAAAAGTAACAGCCTAAGTGACAACATGCTGTCAAAATGCTTTTCGGGCCCTGAAAACACTAAAAGTGACATGTTGCTGTTTTCTGACCAACTAGTGATGAAAACCAGAAGAAACTGCCTTGCTACTATAGACTTCACCAAAGTACACGTTTCTGGCTTGGAAACTCGTTTCTGAGTGCTTCTGGACAAAAGTAACAGCCTAAGTGACAACATGCTGTCAAAATGCTTTTCGGGCCCTGAAAACACTAAAAGTGACATGTTGCTGTTTTCTGACCAACTAGTGATGAAAACCAGAAGAAACTGCCTTGCTACTATAGACTTCACCAAAGTACACGTTTCTGGCTTGGAAACTCGTTTCTGAGTGCTTCTGGACAAAAGTAACAGCCTAAGTGACAACATGCTGTCAAAATGCTTTTTGGGCCCTGAAAACACTAAAAGTGACATGTTGCTGTTTTCTGACCAACTAGTGATGGAAACCAGAAGAAACTGCCTTGCTACTATAGACTTCACCAAAGTACACGTTTCTGGCTTGGAAACTCGTTTCTGAGTGCTTCTGGACAAAAGTAACAGCCTAAGTGACAACATGCTGTCAAAATGCTTTTCGGGCCCTGAAAACACTAAAAGTGACATGTTGCTGTTTTCTGACCAACTAGTGATGGAAACCAGAAGAAACTGCCTTGCTACTATAGACTTCACCAAAGTACACGTTTCTGGCTTGGAAACTCGTTTCTGAGTGCTTCTGGACAAAAGTAACAGCCTAAGTGACAACATGCTGTCAAAATGCTTTTTGGGCCCTGAAAACACTAAAAGTGACATGTTGCTGTTTTCTGACCAACTAGTGATGAAAACCAGAAGAAACTGCCTTGCTACTATAGACTTCACCAAAGTACACGTTTCTGGCTTGGAAACTCGTTTCTGAGTGCTTCTGGACAAAAGTAACAGCCTAAGTGACAACATGCTGTCAAAATGCTTTTTGGGCCCTGAAAACACTAAAAGTGACATGATGCTGTTTTCTGGCCAACTAGTGATGGAAACCAGAGGAAACTGCCTTGCTATTGAAGAAGTCACCAAACCACATGTTTCTGGCTTGGGAATCTCAAAATGCTTTTCGGGGCCTGAAAACACTAAAAGTGACATGATGCTGTTTTCTGACCAACTAGTGATGAAAACCAGAAGAAACTGCCTTGCTACTATAGACTTCACCAAAGTACACGTTTCTGGCTTGGAAACTCGTTTCTGAGTGCTTCTGGACAAAAGTAACAGCCTAAGTGACAACATGCTGTCAAAATGCTTTTCGGGCCCTGAAAACACTAAAAGTGAAATGTTGCTGTTTTCTGACCAACTAGTGATGAAAACCAGAAGAAACTGCCTTGCTACTATAGACTTCACCAAAGTACACGTTTCTGGCTTGGAAACTCGTTTCTGAGTGCTTCTGGACAAAAGTAACAGCCTAAGTGACAAAATCCTGTCAAAATGCTTTTCGGGCCCTGAAAACACTAAAAGTGACATGTTGCTGTTTTCTGACCAACTAGTGATGAAAACCAGAAGAAACTGCCTTGCTACTATAGACTTCACCAAAGTACACGTTTCTGGCTTGGAAACTCGTTTCTGAGTGCTTCTGGACAAAAGTAACAGCCTAAGTGACAACATGCTGTCAAAATGCTTTTTGGGCCCTGAAAACACTAAAAGTGACATGATGCTGTTTTCTGGCCAACTAGTGATGGAAACCAGAGGAAACTGCCTTGCTACTGAAGAAGTCACCAAACCACATGTTTCTGGCTTGGGAATCTCAAAATGCTTTTCGGGGCCTGAAAACACTAAAAGTGACATGATGCTGTTTTCTGACCAACTAGTGATGAAAACCAGAAGAAACTGCCTTGCTACTATAGACTTCACCAAAGTACACGTTTCTGGCTTGGAAACTCGTTTCTGAGTGCTTCTGGACAAAAGTAACAGCCTAAGTGACAACATGCTGTCAAAATGCTTTTCGGGCCCTGAAAACACTAAAAGTGACATGTTGCTGTTTTCTGACCAACTAGTGATGAAAACCAGAAGAAACTGCCTTGCTACTATAGACTTCACCAAAGTACACGTTTCTGGCTTGGAAACTCGTTTCTGAGTGCTTCTGGACAAAAGTAACAGCCTAAGTGACAACATGCTGTCAAAATGCTTTTCGGGCCCTGAAAACACTAAAAGTGACATGTTGCTGTTTTCTGACCAACTAGTGATGAAAACCAGAAGAAACTGCCTTGCTACTATAGACTTCACCAAAGTACACGTTTCTGGCTTGGAAACTCGTTTCTGAGTGCTTCTGGACAAAAGTAACAGCCTAAGTGACAACATGCTGTCAAAATGCTTTTCGGGCCCTGAAAACACTAAAAGTGACATGTTGCTGTTTTCTGACCAACTAGTGATGGAAACCAGAAGAAACTGCCTTGCTACTATAGACTTCACCAAAGTACACGTTTCTGGCTTGGAAACTCGTTTCTGAGTGCTTCTGGACAAAAGTAACAGCCTAAGTGACAACATGCTGTCAAAATGCTTTTCGGGCCCTGAAAACACTAAAAGTGACATGTTGCTGTTTTCTGACCAACTAGTGATGGAAACCAGAAGAAACTGCCTTGCTACTATAGACTTCACCAAAGTACACGTTTCTGGCTTGGAAACTCGTTTCTGAGTGCTTCTGGACAAAAGTAACAGCCTAAGTGACAACATGCTGTCAAAATGCTTTTTGGGCCCTGAAAACACTAAAAGTGACATGTTGCTGTTTTCTGACCAACTAGTGATGAAAACCAGAAGAAACTGCCTTGCTACTATAGACTTCACCAAAGTACACGTTTCTGGCTTGGAAACTCGTTTCTGAGTGCTTCTGGACAAAAGTAACAGCCTAAGTGACAACATGCTGTCAAAATGCTTTTTGGGCCCTGAAAACACTAAAAGTGACATGATGCTGTTTTCTGGCCAACTAGTGATGGAAACCAGAGGAAACTGCCTTGCTATTGAAGAAGTCACCAAACCACATGTTTCTGGCTTGGGAATCTCAAAATGCTTTTCGGGGCCTGAAAACACTAAAAGTGACATGATGCTGTTTTCTGACCAACTAGTGATGAAAACCAGAAGAAACTGCCTTGCTACTATAGACTTCACCAAAGTACACGTTTCTGGCTTGGAAACTCGTTTCTGAGTGCTTCTGGACAAAAGTAACAGCCTAAGTGACAACATGCTGTCAAAATGCTTTTCGGGCCCTGAAAACACTAAAAGTGACATGTTGCTGTTTTCTGACCAACTAGTGATGAAAACCAGAAGAAACTGCCTTGCTACTATAGACTTCACCAAAGTACACGTTTCTGGCTTGGAAACTCGTTTCTGAGTGCTTCTGGACAAAAGTAACAGCCTAAGTGACAACATGCTGTCAAAATGCTTTTCGGGCCCTGAAAACACTAAAAGTGACATGTTGCTGTTTTCTGACCAACTAGTGATGAAAACCAGAAGAAACTGCCTTGCTACTATAGACTTCACCAAAGTACACGTTTCTGGCTTGGAAACTCGTTTCTGAGTGCTTCTGGACAAAAGTAACAGCCTAAGTGACAACATGCTGTCAAAATGCTTTTCGGGCCCTGAAAACACTAAAAGTGACATGTTGCTGTTTTCTGACCAACTAGTGATGGAAACCAGAAGAAACTGCCTTGCTACTATAGACTTCACCAAAGTACACGTTTCTGGCTTGGAAACTCGTTTCTGAGTGCTTCTGGACAAAAGTAACAGCCTAAGTGACAACATGCTGTCAAAATGCTTTTCGGGCCCTGAAAACACTAAAAGTGACATGTTGCTGTTTTCTGACCAACTAGTGATGAAAACCAGAAGAAACTGCCTTGCTACTATAGACTTCACCAAAGTACACGTTTCTGGCTTGGAAACTCGTTTCTGAGTGCTTCTGGACAAAAGTAACAGCCTAAGTGACAACATGCTGTCAAAATGCTTTTCGGGCCCTGAAAACACTAAAAGTGACATGTTGCTGTTTTCTGACCAACTAGTGATGAAAACCAGAAGAAACTGCCTTGCTACTATAGACTTCACCAAAGTACACGTTTCTGGCTTGGAAACTCGTTTCTGAGTGCTTCTGGACAAAAGTAACAGCCTAAGTGACAACATGCTGTCAAAATGCTTTTCGGGCCCTGAAAACACTAAAAGTGACATGTTGCTGTTTTCTGACCAACTAGTGATGAAAACCAGAAGAAACTGCCTTGCTACTATAGACTTCACCAAAGTACACGTTTCTGGCTTGGAAACTCGTTTCTGAGTGCTTCTGGACAAAAGTAACAGCCTAAGTGACAACATGCTGTCAAAATGCTTTTCGGGCCCTGAAAACACTAAAAGTGACATGTTGCTGTTTTCTGACCAACTAGTGATGGAAACCAGAAGAAACTGCCTTGCTACTATAGACTTCACCAAAGTACACGTTTCTGGCTTGGAAACTCGTTTCTGAGTGCTTCTGGACAAAAGTAACAGCCTAAGTGACAACATGCTGTCAAAATGCTTTTCGGGCCCTGAAAACACTAAAAGTGACATGTTGCTGTTTTCTGACCAACTAGTGATGGAAACCAGAAGAAACTGCCTTGCTACTATAGACTTCACCAAAGTACACGTTTCTGGCTTGGAAACTCGTTTCTGAGTGCTTCTGGACAAAAGTAACAGCCTAAGTGACAACATGCTGTCAAAATGCTTTTTGGGCCCTGAAAACACTAAAAGTGACATGTTGCTGTTTTCTGACCAACTAGTGATGAAAACCAGAAGAAACTGCCTTGCTACTATAGACTTCACCAAAGTACACGTTTCTGGCTTGGAAACTCGTTTCTGAGTGCTTCTGGACAAAAGTAACAGCCTAAGTGACAACATGCTGTCAAAATGCTTTTTGGGCCCTGAAAACACTAAAAGTGACATGATGCTGTTTTCTGGCCAACTAGTGATGGAAACCAGAGGAAACTGCCTTGCTATTGAAGAAGTCACCAAACCACATGTTTCTGGCTTGGGAATCTCAAAATGCTTTTCGGGGCCTGAAAACACTAAAAGTGACATGATGCTGTTTTCTGACCAACTAGTGATGAAAACCAGAAGAAACTGCCTTGCTACTATAGACTTCACCAAAGTACACGTTTCTGGCTTGGAAACTCGTTTCTGAGTGCTTCTGGACAAAAGTAACAGCCTAAGTGACAACATGCTGTCAAAATGCTTTTCGGGCCCTGAAAACACTAAAAGTGACATGTTGCTGTTTTCTGACCAACTAGTGATGAAAACCAGAAGAAACTGCCTTGCTACTATAGACTTCACCAAAGTACACGTTTCTGGCTTGGAAACTCGTTTCTGAGTGCTTCTGGACAAAAGTAACAGCCTAAGTGACAACATGCTGTCAAAATGCTTTTCGGGCCCTGAAAACACTAAAAGTGACATGTTGCTGTTTTCTGACCAACTAGTGATGAAAACCAGAAGAAACTGCCTTGCTACTATAGACTTCACCAAAGTACACGTTTCTGGCTTGGAAACTCGTTTCTGAGTGCTTCTGGACAAAAGTAACAGCCTAAGTGACAACATGCTGTCAAAATGCTTTTCGGGCCCTGAAAACACTAAAAGTGACATGTTGCTGTTTTCTGACCAACTAGTGATGGAAACCAGAAGAAACTGCCTTGCTACTATAGACTTCACCAAAGTACACGTTTCTGGCTTGGAAACTCGTTTCTGAGTGCTTCTGGACAAAAGTAACAGCCTAAGTGACAACATGCTGTCAAAATGCTTTTCGGGCCCTGAAAACACTAAAAGTGACATGTTGCTGTTTTCTGACCAACTAGTGATGAAAACCAGAAGAAACTGCCTTGCTACTATAGACTTCACCAAAGTACACGTTTCTGGCTTGGAAACTCGTTTCTGAGTGCTTCTGGACAAAAGTAACAGCCTAAGTGACAACATGCTGTCAAAATGCTTTTCGGGCCCTGAAAACACTAAAAGTGACATGTTGCTGTTTTCTGACCAACTAGTGATGAAAACCAGAAGAAACTGCCTTGCTACTATAGACTTCACCAAAGTACACGTTTCTGGCTTGGAAACTCGTTTCTGAGTGCTTCTGGACAAAAGTAACAGCCTAAGTGACAACATGCTGTCAAAATGCTTTTCGGGCCCTGAAAACACTAAAAGTGACATGTTGCTGTTTTCTGACCAACTAGTGATGGAAACCAGAAGAAACTGCCTTGCTACTATAGACTTCACCAAAGTACACGTTTCTGGCTTGGAAACTCGTTTCTGAGTGCTTCTGGACAAAAGTAACAGCCTAAGTGACAACATGCTGTCAAAATGCTTTTCGGGCCCTGAAAACACTAAAAGTGACATGTTGCTGTTTTCTGACCAACTAGTGATGAAAACCAGAAGAAACTGCCTTGCTACTATAGACTTCACCAAAGTACATGTTTCTGGCTTGGAAACTCGTTTCTGAGTGCTTCTGGACAAAAGTAACAGCCTAAGTGACAACATGCTGTCAAAATGCTTTTCGGGCCCTGAAAACACTAAAAGTGACATGTTGCTGTTTTCTGACCAACTAGTGATGGAAACCAGAAGAAACTGCCTTGCTACTATAGACTTCACCAAAGTACACGTTTCTGGCTTGGAAACTCGTTTCTGAGTGCTTCTGGACAAAAGTAACAGCCTAAGTGACAACATGCTGTCAAAATGCTTTTTGGGCCCTGAAAACACTAAAAGTGACATGTTGCTGTTTTCTGACCAACTAGTGATGAAAACCAGAAGAAACTGCCTTGCTACTATAGACTTCACCAAAGTACACGTTTCTGGCTTGGAAACTCGTTTCTGAGTGCTTCTGGACAAAAGTAACAGCCTAAGTGACAACATGCTGTCAAAATGCTTTTTGGGCCCTGAAAACACTAAAAGTGACATGATGCTGTTTTCTGGCCAACTAGTGATGGAAACCAGAGGAAACTGCCTTGCTATTGAAGAAGTCACCAAACCACATGTTTCTGGCTTGGGAATCTCAAAATGCTTTTCGGGGCCTGAAAACACTAAAAGTGACATGATGCTGTTTTCTGACCAACTAGTGATGAAAACCAGAAGAAACTGCCTTGCTACTATAGACTTCACCAAAGTACACGTTTCTGGCTTGGAAACTCGTTTCTGAGTGCTTCTGGACAAAAGTAACAGCCTAAGTGACAACATGCTGTCAAAATGCTTTTCGGGCCCTGAAAACACTAAAAGTGAAATGTTGCTGTTTTCTGACCAACTAGTGATGAAAACCAGAAGAAACTGCCTTGCTACTATAGACTTCACCAAAGTACACGTTTCTGGCTTGGAAACTCGTTTCTGAGTGCTTCTGGACAAAAGTAACAGCCTAAGTGACAAAATCCTGTCAAAATGCTTTTCGGGCCCTGAAAACACTAAAAGTGACATGTTGCTGTTTTCTGACCAACTAGTGATGAAAACCAGAAGAAACTGCCTTGCTACTATAGACTTCACCAAAGTACACGTTTCTGGCTTTGAAACTCGTTTCTGAGTGCTTCTGGACAAAAGTAACAGCCTAAGTGACAAAATGCTGTCAAAATGCTTTTCGGGCCCTGAAAACACTAAAAGTGACATGTTGCTGTTTTCTGACCAACTAGTGATGAAAACCAGAAGAAACTGCCTTGCTACTATAGACTTCACCAAAGTACACGTTTCTGGCTTGGAAACTCGTTTCTGAGTGCTTCTGGACAAAAGTAACAGCCTAAGTGACAACATGCTGTCAAAATGCTTTTTGGGCCCTGAAAACACTAAAAGTGACATGATGCTGTTTTCTGGCCAACTAGTGATGGAAACCAGAGGAAACTGCCTTGCTACTGAAGAAGTCACCAAACCACATGTTTCTGGCTTGGGAATCTCAAAATGCTTTTCGGGGCCTGAAAACACTAAAAGTGACATGATGCTGTTTTCTGACCAACTAGTGATGAAAACCAGAAGAAACTGCCTTGCTACTATAGACTTCACCAAAGTACACGTTTCTGGCTTGGAAACTCGTTTCTGAGTGCTTCTGGACAAAAGTAACAGCCTAAGTGACAACATGCTGTCAAAATGCTTTTCGGGCCCTGAAAACACTAAAAGTGACATGTTGCTGTTTTCTGACCAACTAGTGATGAAAACCAGAAGAAACTGCCTTGCTACTATAGACTTCACCAAAGTACACGTTTCTGGCTTGGAAACTCGTTTCTGAGTGCTTCTGGACAAAAGTAACAGCCTAAGTGACAACATGCTGTCAAAATGCTTTTCGGGCCCTGAAAACACTAAAAGTGACATGTTGCTGTTTTCTGACCAACTAGTGATGAAAACCAGAAGAAACTGCCTTGCTACTATAGACTTCACCAAAGTACACGTTTCTGGCTTGGAAACTCGTTTCTGAGTGCTTCTGGACAAAAGTAACAGCCTAAGTGACAACATGCTGTCAAAATGCTTTTTGGGCCCTGAAAACACTAAAAGTGACATGTTGCTGTTTTCTGACCAACTAGTGATGGAAACCAGAAGAAACTGCCTTGCTACTATAGACTTCACCAAAGTACACGTTTCTGGCTTGGAAACTCGTTTCTGAGTGCTTCTGGACAAAAGTAACAGCCTAAGTGACAACATGCTGTCAAAATGCTTTTCGGGCCCTGAAAACACTAAAAGTGACATGTTGCTGTTTTCTGACCAACTAGTGATGGAAACCAGAAGAAACTGCCTTGCTACTATAGACTTCACCAAAGTACACGTTTCTGGCTTGGAAACTCGTTTCTGAGTGCTTCTGGACAAAAGTAACAGCCTAAGTGACAACATGCTGTCAAAATGCTTTTTGGGCCCTGAAAACACTAAAAGTGACATGTTGCTGTTTTCTGACCAACTAGTGATGAAAACCAGAAGAAACTGCCTTGCTACTATAGACTTCACCAAAGTACACGTTTCTGGCTTGGAAACTCGTTTCTGAGTGCTTCTGGACAAAAGTAACAGCCTAAGTGACAACATGCTGTCAAAATGCTTTTTGGGCCCTGAAAACACTAAAAGTGACATGATGCTGTTTTCTGGCCAACTAGTGATGGAAACCAGAGGAAACTGCCTTGCTATTGAAGAAGTCACCAAACCACATGTTTCTGGCTTGGGAATCTCAAAATGCTTTTCGGGGCCTGAAAACACTAAAAGTGACATGATGCTGTTTTCTGACCAACTAGTGATGAAAACCAGAAGAAACTGCCTTGCTACTATAGACTTCACCAAAGTACACGTTTCTGGCTTGGAAACTCGTTTCTGAGTGCTTCTGGACAAAAGTAACAGCCTAAGTGACAACATGCTGTCAAAATGCTTTTCGGGCCCTGAAAACACTAAAAGTGACATGTTGCTGTTTTCTGACCAACTAGTGATGAAAACCAGAAGAAACTGCCTTGCTACTATAGACTTCACCAAAGTACACGTTTCTGGCTTGGAAACTCGTTTCTGAGTGCTTCTGGACAAAAGTAACAGCCTAAGTGACAACATGCTGTCAAAATGCTTTTCGGGCCCTGAAAACACTAAAAGTGACATGTTGCTGTTTTCTGACCAACTAGTGATGAAAACCAGAAGAAACTGCCTTGCTACTATAGACTTCACCAAAGTACACGTTTCTGGCTTGGAAACTCGTTTCTGAGTGCTTCTGGACAAAAGTAACAGCCTAAGTGACAACATGCTGTCAAAATGCTTTTCGGGCCCTGAAAACACTAAAAGTGACATGTTGCTGTTTTCTGACCAACTAGTGATGGAAACCAGAAGAAACTGCCTTGCTACTATAGACTTCACCAAAGTACACGTTTCTGGCTTGGAAACTCGTTTCTGAGTGCTTCTGGACAAAAGTAACAGCCTAAGTGACAACATGCTGTCAAAATGCTTTTCGGGCCCTGAAAACACTAAAAGTGACATGTTGCTGTTTTCTGACCAACTAGTGATGAAAACCAGAAGAAACTGCCTTGCTACTATAGACTTCACCAAAGTACACGTTTCTGGCTTGGAAACTCGTTTCTGAGTGCTTCTGGACAAAAGTAACAGCCTAAGTGACAACATGCTGTCAAAATGCTTTTCGGGCCCTGAAAACACTAAAAGTGACATGTTGCTGTTTTCTGACCAACTAGTGATGAAAACCAGAAGAAACTGCCTTGCTACTATAGACTTCACCAAAGTACACGTTTCTGGCTTGGAAACTCGTTTCTGAGTGCTTCTGGACAAAAGTAACAGCCTAAGTGACAACATGCTGTCAAAATGCTTTTCGGGCCCTGAAAACACTAAAAGTGACATGTTGCTGTTTTCTGACCAACTAGTGATGGAAACCAGAAGAAACTGCCTTGCTACTATAGACTTCACCAAAGTACACGTTTCTGGCTTGGAAACTCGTTTCTGAGTGCTTCTGGACAAAAGTAACAGCCTAAGTGACAACATGCTGTCAAAATGCTTTTCGGGCCCTGAAAACACTAAAAGTGACATGTTGCTGTTTTCTGACCAACTAGTGATGAAAACCAGAAGAAACTGCCTTGCTACTATAGACTTCACCAAAGTACATGTTTCTGGCTTGGAAACTCGTTTCTGAGTGCTTCTGGACAAAAGTAACAGCCTAAGTGACAACATGCTGTCAAAATGCTTTTCGGGCCCTGAAAACACTAAAAGTGACATGTTGCTGTTTTCTGACCAACTAGTGATGGAAACCAGAAGAAACTGCCTTGCTACTATAGACTTCACCAAAGTACACGTTTCTGGCTTGGAAACTCGTTTCTGAGTGCTTCTGGACAAAAGTAACAGCCTAAGTGACAACATGCTGTCAAAATGCTTTTTGGGCCCTGAAAACACTAAAAGTGACATGTTGCTGTTTTCTGACCAACTAGTGATGAAAACCAGAAGAAACTGCCTTGCTACTATAGACTTCACCAAAGTACACGTTTCTGGCTTGGAAACTCGTTTCTGAGTGCTTCTGGACAAAAGTAACAGCCTAAGTGACAACATGCTGTCAAAATGCTTTTCGGGCCCTGAAAACACTAAAAGTGACATGATGCTGTTTTCTGGCCAACTAGTGATGGAAACCAGAGGAAACTGCCTTGCTATTGAAGAAGTCACCAAACCACATGTTTCTGGCTTGGGAATCTCAAAATGCTTTTCGGGGCCTGAAAACACTAAAAGTGACATGATGCTGTTTTCTGACCAACTAGTGATGAAAACCAGAAGAAACTGCCTTGCTACTATAGACTTCACCAAAGTACACGTTTCTGGCTTGGAAACTCGTTTCTGAGTGCTTCTGGACAAAAGTAACAGCCTAAGTGACAACATGCTGTCAAAATGCTTTTCGGGCCCTGAAAACACTAAAAGTGAAATGTTGCTGTTTTCTGACCAACTAGTGATGAAAACCAGAAGAAACTGCCTTGCTACTATAGACTTCACCAAAGTACACGTTTCTGGCTTGGAAACTCGTTTCTGAGTGCTTCTGGACAAAAGTAACAGCCTAAGTGACAAAATCCTGTCAAAATGCTTTTCGGGCCCTGAAAACACTAAAAGTGACATGTTGCTGTTTTCTGACCAACTAGTGATGAAAACCAGAAGAAACTGCCTTGCTACTATAGACTTCACCAAAGTACACGTTTCTGGCTTTGAAACTCGTTTCTGAGTGCTTCTGGACAAAAGTAACAGCCTAAGTGACAAAATGCTGTCAAAATGCTTTTCGGGCCCTGAAAACACTAAAAGTGACATGTTGCTGTTTTCTGACCAACTAGTGATGAAAACCAGAAGAAACTGCCTTGCTACTATAGACTTCACCAAAGTACACGTTTCTGGCTTGGAAACTCGTTTCTGAGTGCTTCTGGACAAAAGTAACAGCCTAAGTGACAACATGCTGTCAAAATGCTTTTTGGGCCCTGAAAACACTAAAAGTGACATGATGCTGTTTTCTGGCCAACTAGTGATGGAAACCAGAGGAAACTGCCTTGCTACTGAAGAAGTCACCAAACCACATGTTTCTGGCTTGGGAATCTCAAAATGCTTTTCGGGGCCTGAAAACACTAAAAGTGACATGATGCTGTTTTCTGACCAACTAGTGATGAAAACCAGAAGAAACTGCCTTGCTACTATAGACTTCACCAAAGTACACGTTTCTGGCTTGGAAACTCGTTTCTGAGTGCTTCTGGACAAAAGTAACAGCCTAAGTGACAACATGCTGTCAAAATGCTTTTCGGGCCCTGAAAACACTAAAAGTGACATGTTGCTGTTTTCTGACCAACTAGTGATGAAAACCAGAAGAAACTGCCTTGCTACTATAGACTTCACCAAAGTACACGTTTCTGGCTTGGAAACTCGTTTCTGAGTGCTTCTGGACAAAAGTAACAGCCTAAGTGACAACATGCTGTCAAAATGCTTTTTGGGCCCTGAAAACACTAAAAGTGACATGTTGCTGTTTTCTGACCAACTAGTGATGGAAACCAGAAGAAACTGCCTTGCTACTATAGACTTCACCAAAGTACACGTTTCTGGCTTGGAAACTCGTTTCTGAGTGCTTCTGGACAAAAGTAACAGCCTAAGTGACAACATGCTGTCAAAATGCTTTTCGGGCCCTGAAAACACTAAAAGTGACATGTTGCTGTTTTCTGACCAACTAGTGATGGAAACCAGAAGAAACTGCCTTGCTACTATAGACTTCACCAAAGTACACGTTTCTGGCTTGGAAACTCGTTTCTGAGTGCTTCTGGACAAAAGTAACAGCCTAAGTGACAACATGCTGTCAAAATGCTTTTTGGGCCCTGAAAACACTAAAAGTGACATGTTGCTGTTTTCTGACCAACTAGTGATGAAAACCAGAAGAAACTGCCTTGCTACTATAGACTTCACCAAAGTACACGTTTCTGGCTTGGAAACTCGTTTCTGAGTGCTTCTGGACAAAAGTAACAGCCTAAGTGACAACATGCTGTCAAAATGCTTTTTGGGCCCTGAAAACACTAAAAGTGACATGATGCTGTTTTCTGGCCAACTAGTGATGGAAACCAGAGGAAACTGCCTTGCTATTGAAGAAGTCACCAAACCACATGTTTCTGGCTTGGGAATCTCAAAATGCTTTTCGGGGCCTGAAAACACTAAAAGTGACATGATGCTGTTTTCTGACCAACTAGTGATGAAAACCAGAAGAAACTGCCTTGCTACTATAGACTTCACCAAAGTACACGTTTCTGGCTTGGAAACTCGTTTCTGAGTGCTTCTGGACAAAAGTAACAGCCTAAGTGACAACATGCTGTCAAAATGCTTTTCGGGCCCTGAAAACACTAAAAGTGAAATGTTGCTGTTTTCTGACCAACTAGTGATGAAAACCAGAAGAAACTGCCTTGCTACTATAGACTTCACCAAAGTACACGTTTCTGGCTTGGAAACTCGTTTCTGAGTGCTTCTGGACAAAAGTAACAGCCTAAGTGACAAAATCCTGTCAAAATGCTTTTCGGGCCCTGAAAACACTAAAAGTGACATGTTGCTGTTTTCTGACCAACTAGTGATGAAAACCAGAAGAAACTGCCTTGCTACTATAGACTTCACCAAAGTACACGTTTCTGGCTTTGAAACTCGTTTCTGAGTGCTTCTGGACAAAAGTAACAGCCTAAGTGACAAAATGCTGTCAAAATGCTTTTCGGGCCCTGAAAACACTAAAAGTGACATGTTGCTGTTTTCTGACCAACTAGTGATGAAAACCAGAAGAAACTGCCTTGCTACTATAGACTTCACCAAAGTACACGTTTCTGGCTTGGAAACTCGTTTCTGAGTGCTTCTGGACAAAAGTAACAGCCTAAGTGACAACATGCTGTCAAAATGCTTTTTGGGCCCTGAAAACACTAAAAGTGACATGATGCTGTTTTCTGGCCAACTAGTGATGGAAACCAGAGGAAACTGCCTTGCTACTGAAGAAGTCACCAAACCACATGTTTCTGGCTTGGGAATCTCAAAATGCTTTTCGGGGCCTGAAAACACTAAAAGTGACATGATGCTGTTTTCTGACCAACTAGTGATGAAAACCAGAAGAAACTGCCTTGCTACTATAGACTTCACCAAAGTACACGTTTCTGGCTTGGAAACTCGTTTCTGAGTGCTTCTGGACAAAAGTAACAGCCTAAGTGACAACATGCTGTCAAAATGCTTTTCGGGCCCTGAAAACACTAAAAGCGACATGTTGCTGTTTTCTGACCAACTAGTGATGAAAACCAGAAGAAACTGCCTTGCTACTATAGACTTCACCAAAGTACACGTTTCTGGCTTGGAAACTCGTTTCTGAGTGCTTCTGGACAAAAGTAACAGCCTAAGTGACAACATGCTGTCAAAATGCTTTTCGGGCCCTGAAAACACTAAAAGTGACATGTTGCTGTTTTCTGACCAACTAGTGATGAAAACCAGAAGAAACTGCCTTGCTACTATAGACTTCACCAAAGTACACGTTTCTGGCTTGGAAACTCGTTTCTGAGTGCTTCTGGACAAAAGTAACAGCCTAAGTGACAACATGCTGTCAAAATGCTTTTCGGGCCCTGAAAACACTAAAAGTGACATGTTGCTGTTTTCTGACCAACTAGTGATGGAAACCAGAAGAAACTGCCTTGCTACTATAGACTTCACCAAAGTACACGTTTCTGGCTTGGAAACTCGTTTCTGAGTGCTTCTGGACAAAAGTAACAGCCTAAGTGACAACATGCTGTCAAAATGCTTTTCGGGCCCTGAAAACACTAAAAGTGACATGTTGCTGTTTTCTGACCAACTAGTGATGAAAACCAGAAGAAACTGCCTTGCTACTATAGACTTCACCAAAGTACACGTTTCTGGCTTGGAAACTCGTTTCTGAGTGCTTCTGGACAAAAGTAACAGCCTAAGTGACAACATGCTGTCAAAATGCTTTTCGGGCCCTGAAAACACTAAAAGTGACATGTTGCTGTTTTCTGACCAACTAGTGATGAAAACCAGAAGAAACTGCCTTGCTACTATAGACTTCACCAAAGTACACGTTTCTGGCTTGGAAACTCGTTTCTGAGTGCTTCTGGACAAAAGTAACAGCCTAAGTGACAACATGCTGTCAAAATGCTTTTCGGGCCCTGAAAACACTAAAAGTGACATGTTGCTGTTTTCTGACCAACTAGTGATGAAAACCAGAAGAAACTGCCTTGCTACTATAGACTTCACCAAAGTACACGTTTCTGGCTTTGAAACTCGTTTCTGAGTGCTTCTGGACAAAAGTAACAGCCTAAGTGACAAAATGCTGTCAAAATGCTTTTCGGGCCCTGAAAACACTAAAAGTGACATGTTGCTGTTTTCTGACCAACTAGTGATGAAAACCAGAAGAAACTGCCTTGCTACTATAGACTTCACCAAAGTACACGTTTCTGGCTTGGAAACTCGTTTCTGAGTGCTTCTGGACAAAAGTAACAGCCTAAGTGACAACATGCTGTCAAAATGCTTTTTGGGCCCTGAAAACACTAAAAGTGACATGATGCTGTTTTCTGGCCAACTAGTGATGGAAACCAGAGGAAACTGCCTTGCTACTGAAGAAGTCACCAAACCACATGTTTCTGGCTTGGGAATCTCAAAATGCTTTTCGGGGCCTGAAAACACTAAAAGTGACATGATGCTGTTTTCTGACCAACTAGTGATGAAAACCAGAAGAAACTGCCTTGCTACTATAGACTTCACCAAAGTACACGTTTCTGGCTTGGAAACTCGTTTCTGAGTGCTTCTGGACAAAAGTAACAGCCTAAGTGACAACATGCTGTCAAAATGCTTTTCGGGCCCTGAAAACACTAAAAGTGACATGTTGCTGTTTTCTGACCAACTAGTGATGAAAACCAGAAGAAACTGCCTTGCTACTATAGACTTCACCAAAGTACACGTTTCTGGCTTGGAAACTCGTTTCTGAGTGCTTCTGGACAAAAGTAACAGCCTAAGTGACAACATGCTGTCAAAATGCTTTTCGGGCCCTGAAAACACTAAAAGTGACATGTTGCTGTTTTCTGACCAACTAGTGATGAAAACCAGAAGAAACTGCCTTGCTACTATAGACTTCACCAAAGTACACGTTTCTGGCTTGGAAACTCGTTTCTGAGTGCTTCTGGACAAAAGTAACAGCCTAAGTGACAACATGCTGTCAAAATGCTTTTTGGGCCCTGAAAACACTAAAAGTGACATGTTGCTGTTTTCTGACCAACTAGTGATGGAAACCAGAAGAAACTGCCTTGCTACTATAGACTTCACCAAAGTACACGTTTCTGGCTTGGAAACTCGTTTCTGAGTGCTTCTGGACAAAAGTAACAGCCTAAGTGACAACATGCTGTCAAAATGCTTTTCGGGCCCTGAAAACACTAAAAGTGACATGTTGCTGTTTTCTGACCAACTAGTGATGGAAACCAGAAGAAACTGCCTTGCTACTATAGACTTCACCAAAGTACACGTTTCTGGCTTGGAAACTCGTTTCTGAGTGCTTCTGGACAAAAGTAACAGCCTAAGTGACAACATGCTGTCAAAATGCTTTTTGGGCCCTGAAAACACTAAAAGTGACATGTTGCTGTTTTCTGACCAACTAGTGATGAAAACCAGAAGAAACTGCCTTGCTACTATAGACTTCACCAAAGTACACGTTTCTGGCTTGGAAACTCGTTTCTGAGTGCTTCTGGACAAAAGTAACAGCCTAAGTGACAACATGCTGTCAAAATGCTTTTTGGGCCCTGAAAACACTAAAAGTGACATGATGCTGTTTTCTGGCCAACTAGTGATGGAAACCAGAGGAAACTGCCTTGCTATTGAAGAAGTCACCAAACCACATGTTTCTGGCTTGGGAATCTCAAAATGCTTTTCGGGGCCTGAAAACACTAAAAGTGACATGATGCTGTTTTCTGACCAACTAGTGATGAAAACCAGAAGAAACTGCCTTGCTACTATAGACTTCACCAAAGTACACGTTTCTGGCTTGGAAACTCGTTTCTGAGTGCTTCTGGACAAAAGTAACAGCCTAAGTGACAACATGCTGTCAAAATGCTTTTCGGGCCCTGAAAACACTAAAAGTGACATGTTGCTGTTTTCTGACCAACTAGTGATGAAAACCAGAAGAAACTGCCTTGCTACTATAGACTTCACCAAAGTACACGTTTCTGGCTTGGAAACTCGTTTCTGAGTGCTTCTGGACAAAAGTAACAGCCTAAGTGACAACATGCTGTCAAAATGCTTTTCGGGCCCTGAAAACACTAAAAGTGACATGTTGCTGTTTTCTGACCAACTAGTGATGAAAACCAGAAGAAACTGCCTTGCTACTATAGACTTCACCAAAGTACACGTTTCTGGCTTGGAAACTCGTTTCTGAGTGCTTCTGGACAAAAGTAACAGCCTAAGTGACAACATGCTGTCAAAATGCTTTTCGGGCCCTGAAAACACTAAAAGTGACATGTTGCTGTTTTCTGACCAACTAGTGATGGAAACCAGAAGAAACTGCCTTGCTACTATAGACTTCACCAAAGTACACGTTTCTGGCTTGGAAACTCGTTTCTGAGTGCTTCTGGACAAAAGTAACAGCCTAAGTGACAACATGCTGTCAAAATGCTTTTCGGGCCCTGAAAACACTAAAAGTGACATGTTGCTGTTTTCTGACCAACTAGTGATGAAAACCAGAAGAAACTGCCTTGCTACTATAGACTTCACCAAAGTACACGTTTCTGGCTTGGAAACTCGTTTCTGAGTGCTTCTGGACAAAAGTAACAGCCTAAGTGACAACATGCTGTCAAAATGCTTTTCGGGCCCTGAAAACACTAAAAGTGACATGTTGCTGTTTTCTGACCAACTAGTGATGAAAACCAGAAGAAACTGCCTTGCTACTATAGACTTCACCAAAGTACACGTTTCTGGCTTGGAAACTCGTTTCTGAGTGCTTCTGGACAAAAGTAACAGCCTAAGTGACAACATGCTGTCAAAATGCTTTTCGGGCCCTGAAAACACTAAAAGTGACATGTTGCTGTTTTCTGACCAACTAGTGATGGAAACCAGAAGAAACTGCCTTGCTACTATAGACTTCACCAAAGTACACGTTTCTGGCTTGGAAACTCGTTTCTGAGTGCTTCTGGACAAAAGTAACAGCCTAAGTGACAACATGCTGTCAAAATGCTTTTCGGGCCCTGAAAACACTAAAAGTGACATGTTGCTGTTTTCTGACCAACTAGTGATGAAAACCAGAAGAAACTGCCTTGCTACTATAGACTTCACCAAAGTACATGTTTCTGGCTTGGAAACTCGTTTCTGAGTGCTTCTGGACAAAAGTAACAGCCTAAGTGACAACATGCTGTCAAAATGCTTTTCGGGCCCTGAAAACACTAAAAGTGACATGTTGCTGTTTTCTGACCAACTAGTGATGGAAACCAGAAGAAACTGCCTTGCTACTATAGACTTCACCAAAGTACACGTTTCTGGCTTGGAAACTCGTTTCTGAGTGCTTCTGGACAAAAGTAACAGCCTAAGTGACAACATGCTGTCAAAATGCTTTTTGGGCCCTGAAAACACTAAAAGTGACATGTTGCTGTTTTCTGACCAACTAGTGATGAAAACCAGAAGAAACTGCCTTGCTACTATAGACTTCACCAAAGTACACGTTTCTGGCTTGGAAACTCGTTTCTGAGTGCTTCTGGACAAAAGTAACAGCCTAAGTGACAACATGCTGTCAAAATGCTTTTCGGGCCCTGAAAACACTAAAAGTGACATGATGCTGTTTTCTGGCCAACTAGTGATGGAAACCAGAGGAAACTGCCTTGCTATTGAAGAAGTCACCAAACCACATGTTTCTGGCTTGGGAATCTCAAAATGCTTTTCGGGGCCTGAAAACACTAAAAGTGACATGATGCTGTTTTCTGACCAACTAGTGATGAAAACCAGAAGAAACTGCCTTGCTACTATAGACTTCACCAAAGTACACGTTTCTGGCTTGGAAACTCGTTTCTGAGTGCTTCTGGACAAAAGTAACAGCCTAAGTGACAACATGCTGTCAAAATGCTTTTCGGGCCCTGAAAACACTAAAAGTGAAATGTTGCTGTTTTCTGACCAACTAGTGATGAAAACCAGAAGAAACTGCCTTGCTACTATAGACTTCACCAAAGTACACGTTTCTGGCTTGGAAACTCGTTTCTGAGTGCTTCTGGACAAAAGTAACAGCCTAAGTGACAAAATCCTGTCAAAATGCTTTTCGGGCCCTGAAAACACTAAAAGTGACATGTTGCTGTTTTCTGACCAACTAGTGATGAAAACCAGAAGAAACTGCCTTGCTACTATAGACTTCACCAAAGTACACGTTTCTGGCTTTGAAACTCGTTTCTGAGTGCTTCTGGACAAAAGTAACAGCCTAAGTGACAAAATGCTGTCAAAATGCTTTTCGGGCCCTGAAAACACTAAAAGTGACATGTTGCTGTTTTCTGACCAACTAGTGATGAAAACCAGAAGAAACTGCCTTGCTACTATAGACTTCACCAAAGTACACGTTTCTGGCTTGGAAACTCGTTTCTGAGTGCTTCTGGACAAAAGTAACAGCCTAAGTGACAACATGCTGTCAAAATGCTTTTTGGGCCCTGAAAACACTAAAAGTGACATGATGCTGTTTTCTGGCCAACTAGTGATGGAAACCAGAGGAAACTGCCTTGCTACTGAAGAAGTCACCAAACCACATGTTTCTGGCTTGGGAATCTCAAAATGCTTTTCGGGGCCTGAAAACACTAAAAGTGACATGATGCTGTTTTCTGACCAACTAGTGATGAAAACCAGAAGAAACTGCCTTGCTACTATAGACTTCACCAAAGTACACGTTTCTGGCTTGGAAACTCGTTTCTGAGTGCTTCTGGACAAAAGTAACAGCCTAAGTGACAACATGCTGTCAAAATGCTTTTCGGGCCCTGAAAACACTAAAAGCGACATGTTGCTGTTTTCTGACCAACTAGTGATGAAAACCAGAAGAAACTGCCTTGCTACTATAGACTTCACCAAAGTACACGTTTCTGGCTTGGAAACTCGTTTCTGAGTGCTTCTGGACAAAAGTAACAGCCTAAGTGACAACATGCTGTCAAAATGCTTTTCGGGCCCTGAAAACACTAAAAGTGACATGTTGCTGTTTTCTGACCAACTAGTGATGAAAACCAGAAGAAACTGCCTTGCTACTATAGACTTCACCAAAGTACACGTTTCTGGCTTGGAAACTCGTTTCTGAGTGCTTCTGGACAAAAGTAACAGCCTAAGTGACAACATGCTGTCAAAATGCTTTTCGGGCCCTGAAAACACTAAAAGTGACATGTTGCTGTTTTCTGACCAACTAGTGATGGAAACCAGAAGAAACTGCCTTGCTACTATAGACTTCACCAAAGTACACGTTTCTGGCTTGGAAACTCGTTTCTGAGTGCTTCTGGACAAAAGTAACAGCCTAAGTGACAACATGCTGTCAAAATGCTTTTCGGGCCCTGAAAACACTAAAAGTGACATGTTGCTGTTTTCTGACCAACTAGTGATGAAAACCAGAAGAAACTGCCTTGCTACTATAGACTTCACCAAAGTACACGTTTCTGGCTTGGAAACTCGTTTCTGAGTGCTTCTGGACAAAAGTAACAGCCTAAGTGACAACATGCTGTCAAAATGCTTTTCGGGCCCTGAAAACACTAAAAGTGAAATGTTGCTGTTTTCTGACCAACTAGTGATGAAAACCAGAAGAAACTGCCTTGCTACTATAGACTTCACCAAAGTACACGTTTCTGGCTTGGAAACTCGTTTCTGAGTGCTTCTGGACAAAAGTAACAGCCTAAGTGACAAAATCCTGTCAAAATGCTTTTCGGGCCCTGAAAACACTAAAAGTGACATGTTGCTGTTTTCTGACCAACTAGTGATGAAAACCAGAAGAAACTGCCTTGCTACTATAGACTTCACCAAAGTACACGTTTCTGGCTTTGAAACTCGTTTCTGAGTGCTTCTGGACAAAAGTAACAGCCTAAGTGACAAAATGCTGTCAAAATGCTTTTCGGGCCCTGAAAACACTAAAAGTGACATGTTGCTGTTTTCTGACCAACTAGTGATGAAAACCAGAAGAAACTGCCTTGCTACTATAGACTTCACCAAAGTACACGTTTCTGGCTTGGAAACTCGTTTCTGAGTGCTTCTGGACAAAAGTAACAGCCTAAGTGACAACATGCTGTCAAAATGCTTTTTGGGCCCTGAAAACACTAAAAGTGACATGATGCTGTTTTCTGGCCAACTAGTGATGGAAACCAGAGGAAACTGCCTTGCTATTGAAGAAGTCACCAAACCACATGTTTCTGGCTTGGGAATCTCAAAATGCTTTTCGGGGCCTGAAAACACTAAAAGTGACATGATGCTGTTTTCTGACCAACTAGTGATGAAAACCAGAAGAAACTGCCTTGCTACTATAGACTTCACCAAAGTACACGTTTCTGGCTTGGAAACTCGTTTCTGAGTGCTTCTGGACAAAAGTAACAGCCTAAGTGACAACATGCTGTCAAAATGCTTTTCGGGCCCTGAAAACACTAAAAGTGACATGTTGCTGTTTTCTGACCAACTAGTGATGAAAACCAGAAGAAACTGCCTTGCTACTATAGACTTCACCAAAGTACACGTTTCTGGCTTGGAAACTCGTTTCTGAGTGCTTCTGGACAAAAGTAACAGCCTAAGTGACAACATGCTGTCAAAATGCTTTTCGGGCCCTGAAAACACTAAAAGTGACATGTTGCTGTTTTCTGACCAACTAGTGATGAAAACCAGAAGAAACTGCCTTGCTACTATAGACTTCACCAAAGTACACGTTTCTGGCTTGGAAACTCGTTTCTGAGTGCTTCTGGACAAAAGTAACAGCCTAAGTGACAACATGCTGTCAAAATGCTTTTCGGGCCCTGAAAACACTAAAAGTGACATGTTGCTGTTTTCTGACCAACTAGTGATGGAAACCAGAAGAAACTGCCTTGCTACTATAGACTTCACCAAAGTACACGTTTCTGGCTTGGAAACTCGTTTCTGAGTGCTTCTGGACAAAAGTAACAGCCTAAGTGACAACATGCTGTCAAAATGCTTTTCGGGCCCTGAAAACACTAAAAGTGACATGTTGCTGTTTTCTGACCAACTAGTGATGAAAACCAGAAGAAACTGCCTTGCTACTATAGACTTCACCAAAGTACACGTTTCTGGCTTGGAAACTCGTTTCTGAGTGCTTCTGGACAAAAGTAACAGCCTAAGTGACAACATGCTGTCAAAATGCTTTTCGGGCCCTGAAAACACTAAAAGTGACATGTTGCTGTTTTCTGACCAACTAGTGATGAAAACCAGAAGAAACTGCCTTGCTACTATAGACTTCACCAAAGTACACGTTTCTGGCTTGGAAACTCGTTTCTGAGTGCTTCTGGACAAAAGTAACAGCCTAAGTGACAACATGCTGTCAAAATGCTTTTCGGGCCCTGAAAACACTAAAAGTGACATGTTGCTGTTTTCTGACCAACTAGTGATGGAAACCAGAAGAAACTGCCTTGCTACTATAGACTTCACCAAAGTACACGTTTCTGGCTTGGAAACTCGTTTCTGAGTGCTTCTGGACAAAAGTAACAGCCTAAGTGACAACATGCTGTCAAAATGCTTTTCGGGCCCTGAAAACACTAAAAGTGACATGTTGCTGTTTTCTGACCAACTAGTGATGAAAACCAGAAGAAACTGCCTTGCTACTATAGACTTCACCAAAGTACATGTTTCTGGCTTGGAAACTCGTTTCTGAGTGCTTCTGGACAAAAGTAACAGCCTAAGTGACAACATGCTGTCAAAATGCTTTTCGGGCCCTGAAAACACTAAAAGTGACATGTTGCTGTTTTCTGACCAACTAGTGATGGAAACCAGAAGAAACTGCCTTGCTACTATAGACTTCACCAAAGTACACGTTTCTGGCTTGGAAACTCGTTTCTGAGTGCTTCTGGACAAAAGTAACAGCCTAAGTGACAACATGCTGTCAAAATGCTTTTTGGGCCCTGAAAACACTAAAAGTGACATGTTGCTGTTTTCTGACCAACTAGTGATGAAAACCAGAAGAAACTGCCTTGCTACTATAGACTTCACCAAAGTACACGTTTCTGGCTTGGAAACTCGTTTCTGAGTGCTTCTGGACAAAAGTAACAGCCTAAGTGACAACATGCTGTCAAAATGCTTTTCGGGCCCTGAAAACACTAAAAGTGACATGATGCTGTTTTCTGGCCAACTAGTGATGGAAACCAGAGGAAACTGCCTTGCTATTGAAGAAGTCACCAAACCACATGTTTCTGGCTTGGGAATCTCAAAATGCTTTTCGGGGCCTGAAAACACTAAAAGTGACATGATGCTGTTTTCTGACCAACTAGTGATGAAAACCAGAAGAAACTGCCTTGCTACTATAGACTTCACCAAAGTACACGTTTCTGGCTTGGAAACTCGTTTCTGAGTGCTTCTGGACAAAAGTAACAGCCTAAGTGACAACATGCTGTCAAAATGCTTTTCGGGCCCTGAAAACACTAAAAGTGAAATGTTGCTGTTTTCTGACCAACTAGTGATGAAAACCAGAAGAAACTGCCTTGCTACTATAGACTTCACCAAAGTACACGTTTCTGGCTTGGAAACTCGTTTCTGAGTGCTTCTGGACAAAAGTAACAGCCTAAGTGACAAAATCCTGTCAAAATGCTTTTCGGGCCCTGAAAACACTAAAAGTGACATGTTGCTGTTTTCTGACCAACTAGTGATGAAAACCAGAAGAAACTGCCTTGCTACTATAGACTTCACCAAAGTACACGTTTCTGGCTTTGAAACTCGTTTCTGAGTGCTTCTGGACAAAAGTAACAGCCTAAGTGACAAAATGCTGTCAAAATGCTTTTCGGGCCCTGAAAACACTAAAAGTGACATGTTGCTGTTTTCTGACCAACTAGTGATGAAAACCAGAAGAAACTGCCTTGCTACTATAGACTTCACCAAAGTACACGTTTCTGGCTTGGAAACTCGTTTCTGAGTGCTTCTGGACAAAAGTAACAGCCTAAGTGACAACATGCTGTCAAAATGCTTTTTGGGCCCTGAAAACACTAAAAGTGACATGATGCTGTTTTCTGGCCAACTAGTGATGGAAACCAGAGGAAACTGCCTTGCTACTGAAGAAGTCACCAAACCACATGTTTCTGGCTTGGGAATCTCAAAATGCTTTTCGGGGCCTGAAAACACTAAAAGTGACATGATGCTGTTTTCTGACCAACTAGTGATGAAAACCAGAAGAAACTGCCTTGCTACTATAGACTTCACCAAAGTACACGTTTCTGGCTTGGAAACTCGTTTCTGAGTGCTTCTGGACAAAAGTAACAGCCTAAGTGACAACATGCTGTCAAAATGCTTTTCGGGCCCTGAAAACACTAAAAGCGACATGTTGCTGTTTTCTGACCAACTAGTGATGAAAACCAGAAGAAACTGCCTTGCTACTATAGACTTCACCAAAGTACACGTTTCTGGCTTGGAAACTCGTTTCTGAGTGCTTCTGGACAAAAGTAACAGCCTAAGTGACAACATGCTGTCAAAATGCTTTTCGGGCCCTGAAAACACTAAAAGTGACATGTTGCTGTTTTCTGACCAACTAGTGATGAAAACCAGAAGAAACTGCCTTGCTACTATAGACTTCACCAAAGTACACGTTTCTGGCTTGGAAACTCGTTTCTGAGTGCTTCTGGACAAAAGTAACAGCCTAAGTGACAACATGCTGTCAAAATGCTTTTCGGGCCCTGAAAACACTAAAAGTGACATGTTGCTGTTTTCTGACCAACTAGTGATGGAAACCAGAAGAAACTGCCTTGCTACTATAGACTTCACCAAAGTACACGTTTCTGGCTTGGAAACTCGTTTCTGAGTGCTTCTGGACAAAAGTAACAGCCTAAGTGACAACATGCTGTCAAAATGCTTTTCGGGCCCTGAAAACACTAAAAGTGACATGTTGCTGTTTTCTGACCAACTAGTGATGAAAACCAGAAGAAACTGCCTTGCTACTATAGACTTCACCAAAGTACACGTTTCTGGCTTGGAAACTCGTTTCTGAGTGCTTCTGGACAAAAGTAACAGCCTAAGTGACAACATGCTGTCAAAATGCTTTTCGGGCCCTGAAAACACTAAAAGTGACATGTTGCTGTTTTCTGACCAACTAGTGATGAAAACCAGAAGAAACTGCCTTGCTACTATAGACTTCACCAAAGTACACGTTTCTGGCTTGGAAACTCGTTTCTGAGTGCTTCTGGACAAAAGTAACAGCCTAAGTGACAACATGCTGTCAAAATGCTTTTCGGGCCCTGAAAACACTAAAAGTGACATGTTGCTGTTTTCTGACCAACTAGTGATGAAAACCAGAAGAAACTGCCTTGCTACTATAGACTTCACCAAAGTACACGTTTCTGGCTTTGAAACTCGTTTCTGAGTGCTTCTGGACAAAAGTAACAGCCTAAGTGACAAAATGCTGTCAAAATGCTTTTCGGGCCCTGAAAACACTAAAAGTGACATGTTGCTGTTTTCTGACCAACTAGTGATGAAAACCAGAAGAAACTGCCTTGCTACTATAGACTTCACCAAAGTACACGTTTCTGGCTTGGAAACTCGTTTCTGAGTGCTTCTGGACAAAAGTAACAGCCTAAGTGACAACATGCTGTCAAAATGCTTTTTGGGCCCTGAAAACACTAAAAGTGACATGATGCTGTTTTCTGGCCAACTAGTGATGGAAACCAGAGGAAACTGCCTTGCTACTGAAGAAGTCACCAAACCACATGTTTCTGGCTTGGGAATCTCAAAATGCTTTTCGGGGCCTGAAAACACTAAAAGTGACATGATGCTGTTTTCTGACCAACTAGTGATGAAAACCAGAAGAAACTGCCTTGCTACTATAGACTTCACCAAAGTACACGTTTCTGGCTTGGAAACTCGTTTCTGAGTGCTTCTGGACAAAAGTAACAGCCTAAGTGACAACATGCTGTCAAAATGCTTTTCGGGCCCTGAAAACACTAAAAGTGAAATGTTGCTGTTTTCTGACCAACTAGTGATGAAAACCAGAAGAAACTGCCTTGCTACTATAGACTTCACCAAAGTACACGTTTCTGGCTTGGAAACTCGTTTCTGAGTGCTTCTGGACAAAAGTAACAGCCTAAGTGACAAAATCCTGTCAAAATGCTTTTCGGGCCCTGAAAACACTAAAAGTGACATGTTGCTGTTTTCTGACCAACTAGTGATGAAAACCAGAAGAAACTGCCTTGCTACTATAGACTTCACCAAAGTACACGTTTCTGGCTTTGAAACTCGTTTCTGAGTGCTTCTGGACAAAAGTAACAGCCTAAGTGACAAAATGCTGTCAAAATGCTTTTCGGGCCCTGAAAACACTAAAAGTGACATGTTGCTGTTTTCTGACCAACTAGTGATGAAAACCAGAAGAAACTGCCTTGCTACTATAGACTTCACCAAAGTACACGTTTCTGGCTTGGAAACTCGTTTCTGAGTGCTTCTGGACAAAAGTAACAGCCTAAGTGACAACATGCTGTCAAAATGCTTTTTGGGCCCTGAAAACACTAAAAGTGACATGATGCTGTTTTCTGGCCAACTAGTGATGGAAACCAGAGGAAACTGCCTTGCTATTGAAGAAGTCACCAAACCACATGTTTCTGGCTTGGGAATCTCAAAATGCTTTTCGGGGCCTGAAAACACTAAAAGTGACATGATGCTGTTTTCTGACCAACTAGTGATGAAAACCAGAAGAAACTGCCTTGCTACTATAGACTTCACCAAAGTACACGTTTCTGGCTTGGAAACTCGTTTCTGAGTGCTTCTGGACAAAAGTAACAGCCTAAGTGACAACATGCTGTCAAAATGCTTTTCGGGCCCTGAAAACACTAAAAGTGAAATGTTGCTGTTTTCTGACCAACTAGTGATGAAAACCAGAAGAAACTGCCTTGCTACTATAGACTTCACCAAAGTACACGTTTCTGGCTTGGAAACTCGTTTCTGAGTGCTTCTGGACAAAAGTAACAGCCTAAGTGACAAAATCCTGTCAAAATGCTTTTCGGGCCCTGAAAACACTAAAAGTGACATGTTGCTGTTTTCTGACCAACTAGTGATGAAAACCAGAAGAAACTGCCTTGCTACTATAGACTTCACCAAAGTACACGTTTCTGGCTTTGAAACTCGTTTCTGAGTGCTTCTGGACAAAAGTAACAGCCTAAGTGACAAAATGCTGTCAAAATGCTTTTCGGGCCCTGAAAACACTAAAAGTGACATGTTGCTGTTTTCTGACCAACTAGTGATGAAAACCAGAAGAAACTGCCTTGCTACTATAGACTTCACCAAAGTACACGTTTCTGGCTTGGAAACTCGTTTCTGAGTGCTTCTGGACAAAAGTAACAGCCTAAGTGACAACATGCTGTCAAAATGCTTTTTGGGCCCTGAAAACACTAAAAGTGACATGATGCTGTTTTCTGGCCAACTAGTGATGGAAACCAGAGGAAACTGCCTTGCTATTGAAGAAGTCACCAAACCACATGTTTCTGGCTTGGGAATCTCAAAATGCTTTTCGGGGCCTGAAAACACTAAAAGTGACATGATGCTGTTTTCTGACCAACTAGTGATGAAAACCAGAAGAAACTGCCTTGCTACTATAGACTTCACCAAAGTACACGTTTCTGGCTTGGAAACTCGTTTCTGAGTGCTTCTGGACAAAAGTAACAGCCTAAGTGACAACATGCTGTCAAAATGCTTTTCGGGCCCTGAAAACACTAAAAGTGAAATGTTGCTGTTTTCTGACCAACTAGTGATGAAAACCAGAAGAAACTGCCTTGCTACTATAGACTTCACCAAAGTACACGTTTCTGGCTTGGAAACTCGTTTCTGAGTGCTTCTGGACAAAAGTAACAGCCTAAGTGACAAAATCCTGTCAAAATGCTTTTCGGGCCCTGAAAACACTAAAAGTGACATGTTGCTGTTTTCTGACCAACTAGTGATGAAAACCAGAAGAAACTGCCTTGCTACTATAGACTTCACCAAAGTACACGTTTCTGGCTTTGAAACTCGTTTCTGAGTGCTTCTGGACAAAAGTAACAGCCTAAGTGACAAAATGCTGTCAAAATGCTTTTCGGGCCCTGAAAACACTAAAAGTGACATGTTGCTGTTTTCTGACCAACTAGTGATGAAAACCAGAAGAAACTGCCTTGCTACTATAGACTTCACCAAAGTACACGTTTCTGGCTTGGAAACTCGTTTCTGAGTGCTTCTGGACAAAAGTAACAGCCTAAGTGACAACATGCTGTCAAAATGCTTTTTGGGCCCTGAAAACACTAAAAGTGACATGATGCTGTTTTCTGGCCAACTAGTGATGGAAACCAGAGGAAACTGCCTTGCTACTGAAGAAGTCACCAAACCACATGTTTCTGGCTTGGGAATCTCAAAATGCTTTTCGGGGCCTGAAAACACTAAAAGTGACATGATGCTGTTTTCTGACCAACTAGTGATGAAAACCAGAAGAAACTGCCTTGCTACTATAGACTTCACCAAAGTACACGTTTCTGGCTTGGAAACTCGTTTCTGAGTGCTTCTGGACAAAAGTAACAGCCTAAGTGACAAAATCCTGTCAAAATGCTTTTCGGGCCCTGAAAACACTAAAAGTGACATGTTGCTGTTTTCTGACCAACTAGTGATGAAAACCAGAAGAAACTGCCTTGCTACTATAGACTTCACCAAAGTACACGTTTCTGGCTTGGAAACTCGTTTCTGAGTGCTTCTGGACAAAAGTAACAGCCTAAGTGACAAAATGCTGTCAAAATGCTTTTCGGGCCCTGAAAACACTAAAAGTGACATGTTGCTGTTTTCTGACCAACTAGTGATGAAAACCAGAAGAAACTGCCTTGCTACTATAGACTTCACCAAAGTACACGTTTCTGGCTTGGAAACTCGTTTCTGAGTGCTTCTGGACAAAAGTAACAGCCTAAGTGACAAAATCCTGTCAAAATGCTTTTCGGGCCCTGAAAACACTAAAAGTGACATGTTGCTGTTTTCTGACCAACTAGTGATGAAAACCAGAAGAAACTGCCTTGCTACTATAGACTTCACCAAAGTACACGTTTCTGGCTTTGAAACTCGTTTCTGAGTGCTTCTGGACAAAAGTAACAGCCTAAGTGACAAAATGCTGTCAAAATGCTTTTCGGGCCCTGAAAACACTAAAAGTGACATGTTGCTGTTTTCTGACCAACTAGTGATGAAAACCAGAAGAAACTGCCTTGCTACTATAGACTTCACCAAAGTACACGTTTCTGGCTTGGAAACTCGTTTCTGAGTGCTTCTGGACAAAAGTAACAGCCTAAGTGACAACATGCTGTCAAAATGCTTTTTGGGCCCTGAAAACACTAAAAGTGACATGATGCTGTTTTCTGGCCAACTAGTGATGGAAACCAGAGGAAACTGCCTTGCTACTGAAGAAGTCACCAAACCACATGTTTCTGGCTGGGAAATCTCAAAATGCTTTTCAGGGCCTGAAAACACTAAAAGTGACATGTTGCTGTTTTCTGACCAACTAGTGATGAAAACCAGAAGAAACTGCCTTGCTACTATAGACTTCACCAAAGTACACGTTTCTGGCTTGGAAACTCGTTTCTGAGTGCTTCTGGACAAAAGTAACAGCCTAAGTGACAACATGCTGTCAAAATGCTTTTCGGGCCCTGAAAATACTAAAAGTGACATGTTGCTGTTTTCTGACCAACTAGTGATGAAAACCAGAAGAAACTGCCTTGCTACTATAGACTTCACCAAAGTACACGTTTCTGGCTTGGAAACTCGTTTCTGAGTGCTTCTGGACAAAAGTGACAACATGCTGTCAAAATGCTTTTCGGGCCCTGAAAACACTAAAAGTGACATGTTGCTGTTTTCTGACCAACTAGTGATGAAAACCAGAAGAAACTGCCTTGCTACTATAGACTTCACCAAAGTACATGTTTCTGGCTTGGAAACTCGTTTCTGAGTGCTTCTGGACAAAAGTAACAGCCTAAGTGACAACATGCTGTCAAAATGCTTTTCGGGCCCTGAAAACACTAAAAGTGACATGTTGCTGTTTTCTGACCAACTAGTGATGAAAACCAGAAGAAACTGCCTTGCTACTATAGACTTCACCAAAGTACACGTTTCTGGCTTGGAAACTCGTTTCTGAGTGCTTCTGGACAAAAGTAACAGCCTAAGTGACAACATGCTGTCAAAATGCTTTTCGGGCCCTGAAAATACTAAAAGTGACATGATGCTGTTTTCTGGCCAACTAGTGATGGAAACCAGAGGAAACTGCCTTGCTACTGAAGAAGTCACCAAACCACATGTTTCTGGCTTGGGAATCTCAAAATGCTTTTCGGGGCCTGAAAACACTAAAAGTGACATGATGCTGTTTTCTGACCAACTAGTGATGAAAACCAGAAGAAACTGCCTTGCTACTATAGACTTCACCAAAGTACACGTTTCTGGCTTGGAAACTCGTTTCTGAGTGCTTCTGGACAAAAGTAACAGCCTAAGTGACAACATGCTGTCAAAATGCTTTTCGGGCCCTGAAAACACTAAAAGTGACATGTTGCTGTTTTCTGACCAACTAGTGATGAAAACCAGAAGAAACTGCCTTGCTACTATAGACTTCACCAAAGTACACGTTTCTGGCTTGGAAACTCGTTTCTGAGTGCTTCTGGACAAAAGTGACAACATGCTGTCAAAATGCTTTTCGGGCCCTGAAAACACTAAAAGTGACATGTTGCTGTTTTCTGACCAACTAGTGATGAAAACCAGAAGAAACTGCCTTGCTACTATAGACTTCACCAAAGTACATGTTTCTGGCTTGGAAACTCGTTTCTGAGTGCTTCTGGACAAAAGTAACAGCCTAAGTGACAACATGCTGTCAAAATGCTTTTCGGGCCCTGAAAACACTAAAAGTGACATGTTGCTGTTTTCTGACCAACTAGTGATGAAAACCAGAAGAAACTGCCTTGCTACTATAGACTTCACCAAAGTACACGTTTCTGGCTTGGAAACTCGTTTCTGAGTGCTTCTGGACAAAAGTAACAGCCTAAGTGACAACATGCTGTCAAAATGCTTTTCGGGCCCTGAAAACACTAAAAGTGACATGTTGCTGTTTTCTGACCAACTAGTGATGAAAACCAGAAGAAACTGCCTTGCTACTATAGACTTCACCAAAGTACACGTTTCTGGCTTGGAAACTCGTTTCTGAGTGCTTCTGGACAAAAGTGACAACATGCTGTCAAAATGCTTTTCGGGCCCTGAAAACACTAAAAGTGACATGTTGCTGTTTTCTGACCAACTAGTGATGAAAACCAGAAGAAACTGCCTTGCTACTATAGACTTCACCAAAGTACATGTTTCTGGCTTGGAAACTCGTTTCTGAGTGCTTCTGGACAAAAGTAACAGCCTAAGTGACAACATGCTGTCAAAATGCTTTTCGGGCCCTGAAAACACTAAAAGTGACATGTTGCTGTTTTCTGACCAACTAGTGATGAAAACCAGAAGAAACTGCCTTGTTACTATAGACTTCAGCAAAGTACATGTTTCTGGCTTGGAAACTTGTTTCTGAGTGCTTCTGGTGAAAAGTAACAGCCTAAGTGACAACATGCTGTCAAAATGCTTTTCGGGCCCTGAAAACACTAAAAGTGACATGTTGCTGTTTTCTGAGCAACTAGTGATGAAAACCAGAAGAAACTGCCTTGCTACTATAGACTTCAGCAAAGTACATGTTTCTGGCTTGGAAACTTGTTTCTGAGTGCTTCTGGACAAAAGTAACAGCCTAAGTGACAACATGCTGTCAAAATGCTTTTCTGGCCCTGAAAACACTAAAAGTGACATGTTGCTGTTTTCTGACCAACTAGTGATGAAAACCAGAAGAAACTGCCTTGTTACTATAGACTTCAGCAAAGTACATGTTTCTGGCTTGGAAACTTGTTTCTGAGTGCTTCTGGACAAAAGTAACAGCCTAAGTGACAACATGCTGTCAAAATGCTTTTCTGGCCCTGAAAACACTAAAAGTGACATGTTGCTGTTTTCTGACCAACTAGTGATGAAAACCACAAGAAACTGCCTTGCTACTATAGACTTCAGCAAAGTACATGTTTCTGGCTTGGAAACTTGTTTCTGAGTGCTTCTGGACAAAAGTAACAGCCTAAGTGACAACATGCTGTCAAAATGCTTTTCGGGCCCTGAAAACACTAAAAGTGACATGTTGCTGTTTTCTGAGCAACTAGTGATGAAAACCAGAAGAAACTGCCTTGCTACTATAGACTTCAGCAAAGTACATGTTTCTGGCTTGGAAACTTGTTTCTGAGTGCTTCTGGACAAAAGTAACAGCCTAAGTGACAACATGCTGTCAAAATGCTTTTCTGGCCCTGAAAACACTAAAAGTGACATGTTGCTGTTTTCTGACCACCTAGTGATGAAAACCAGAAGAAACTGCCTTGCTACTATAGACTTCAGCAAAGTACACGTTTCTGGCTTGGAAACTCATTTCTGGGTGCTTCTGGACAAAAGTAACAGTCTAAGTGACAACATGCTGTCAAAATGCTTTTCGGGCCCTGAAAACACTAAAAGTGACATGTTGCTGTTTTCTGAGCAACTAGTGATGAAAACCACAAGAAACTGCCTGGCTACTATAGACTTCAGCAAAGTACATGTTTCTGGCTTGGAAACTTGTTTCTGAGTGCTTCTGGACAAAAGTAACAGCCTAAGTGACAACATGCTGTCAAAATGCTTTTCGGGCCCTGAAAACACTAAAAGTGACATGTTGCGGTTTTCTGACCAACTAGTGATGAAAACCACAAGAAACTGCCTTGCTACTATAGACTTCAGCAAAGTACATGTTTCTGGCTTGGAAACTCGTTTCTGAGTGCTTCTGGTGAAAAGTAACAGCCTAAGTGACAACATGCTGTCAAAATGCTTTTCGGGCCCTGAAAACACTAAAAGTGACATGTTGCTGTTTTCTGACCAACTAGTGATGAAAACCAGAAGAAACTGCCTTGCTACTATAGACTTCACCAAAGTACACGTTTCTGGCTTGGAAACTCATTTCTGGGTGCTTCTGGACAAAAGTAACAGTCTAAGTGACAACATGCTGTCAAAATGCTTTTCGGGCCCTGAAAATACTAAAAGTGACATGTTGCTGTTTTCTGACCAACTTGTGATGAAAACCAGAAGAAACTGCCTTGCTACTATAGACTTCACCAAAGTACACGTTTCTGGCTTGGAAACTCGTTTCTGAGTGCTTCTGGACAAAAGTGACAACATGCTGTCAAAATGCTTTTCGGGCCCTGAAAACACTAAAAGTGACATGTTGCTGTTTTCTGACCAACTAGTGATGAAAACCAGAAGAAACTGCCTTGCTACTATAGACTTCACCAAAGTACACGTTTCTGGCTTGGAAACTCGTTTCTGAGTGCTTCTGGACAAAAGTAACAGCCTAAGTGACAACATGCTGTCAAAATGCTTTTCGGGCCCTGAAAATACTAAAAGTGACATGATGCTGTTTTCTGGCCAACTAGTGATGGAAACCAGAGGAAACTGCCTTGCTACTGAAGAAGTCACCAAACCACATGTTTCTGGTTTGGGAATCTCAAAATGCTTTTCGGGGCCTGAAAACACTAAAAGTGACATGTTGCTGTTTTCTGACCAACTAGTGATGAAAACCAGAAGAAACTGCCTTGTTACTATAGACTTCAGCAAAGTACATGTTTCTGGCTTGGAAACTTGTTTCTGAGTGCTTCTGGACAAAAGTAACAGCCTAAGTGACAACATGCTGTCAAAATGCTTTTCTGGCCCTGAAAACACTAAAAGTGACATGTTGCTGTTTTCTGACCAACTAGTGATGAAAACCACAAGAAACTGCCTTGCTACTATAGACTTCAGCAAAGTACATGTTTCTGGCTTGGAAACTTGTTTCTGAGTGCTTCTGGTGAAAAGTAACAGCCTAAGTGACAACATGCTGTCAAAATGCTTTTCGGGCCCTGAAAACACTAAAAGTGACATGTTGCTGTTTTCTGAGCAACTAGTGATGAAAACCAGAAGAAACTGCCTTGCTACTATAGACTTCAGCAAAGTACATGTTTCTGGCTTGGAAACTTGTTTCTGAGTGCTTCTGGACAAAAGTAACAGCCTAAGTGACAACATGCTGTCAAAATGCTTTTCTGGCCCTGAAAACACTAAAAGTGACATGTTGCTGTTTTCTGACCAACTAGTGATGAAAACCAGAAGAAACTGCCTTGTTACTATAGACTTCAGCAAAGTACATGTTTCTGGCTTGGAAACTTGTTTCTGAGTGCTTCTGGACAAAAGTAACAGCCTAAGTGACAACATGCTGTCAAAATGCTTTTCTGGCCCTGAAAACACTAAAAGTGACATGTTGCTGTTTTCTGACCAACTAGTGATGAAAACCACAAGAAACTGCCTTGCTACTATAGACTTCAGCAAAGTACATGTTTCTGGCTTGGAAACTTGTTTCTGAGTGCTTCTGGACAAAAGTAACAGCCTAAGTGACAACATGCTGTCAAAATGCTTTTCGGGCCCTGAAAACACTAAAAGTGACATGTTGCTGTTTTCTGAGCAACTAGTGATGAAAACCAGAAGAAACTGCCTTGCTACTATAGACTTCAGCAAAGTACATGTTTCTGGCTTGGAAACTTGTTTCTGAGTGCTTCTGGACAAAAGTAACAGCCTAAGTGACAACATGCTGTCAAAATGCTTTTCTGGCCCTGAAAACACTAAAAGTGACATGTTGCTGTTTTCTGACCAACTAGTGATGAAAACCAGAAGAAACTGCCTTGCTACTATAGACTTCAGCAAAGTACACGTTTCTGGCTTGGAAACTCATTTCTGGGTGCTTCTGGACAAAAGTAACAGTCTAAGTGACAACATGCTGTCAAAATGCTTTTCGGGCCCTGAAAACACTAAAAGTGACATGTTGCTGTTTTCTGAGCAACTAGTGATGAAAACCACAAGAAACTGCCTGGCTACTATAGACTTCAGCAAAGTACATGTTTCTGGCTTGGAAACTTGTTTCTGAGTGCTTCTGGACAAAAGTAACAGCCTAAGTGACAACATGCTGTCAAAATGCTTTTCGGGCCCTGAAAACACTAAAAGTGACATGTTGCGGTTTTCTGACCAACTAGTGATGAAAACCACAAGAAACTGCCTTGCTACTATAGACTTCAGCAAAGTACATGTTTCTGGCTTGGAAACTCGTTTCTGAGTGCTTCTGGTGAAAAGTAACAGCCTAAGTGACAACATGCTGTCAAAATGCTTTTCGGGCCCTGAAAACACTAAAAGTGACATGTTGCTGTTTTCTGACCAACTAGTGATGAAAACCAGAAGAAACTGCCTTGCTACTATAGACTTCACCAAAGTACACGTTTCTGGCTTGGAAACTCATTTCTGGGTGCTTCTGGACAAAAGTAACAGTCTAAGTGACAACATGCTGTCAAAATGCTTTTCGGGCCCTGAAAATACTAAAAGTGACATGTTGCTGTTTTCTGACCAACTTGTGATGAAAACCAGAAGAAACTGCCTTGCTACTATAGACTTCACCAAAGTACACGTTTCTGGCTTGGAAACTCGTTTCTGAGTGCTTCTGGACAAAAGTGACAACATGCTGTCAAAATGCTTTTCGGGCCCTGAAAACACTAAAAGTGACATGTTGCTGTTTTCTGACCAACTAGTGATGAAAACCAGAAGAAACTGCCTTGCTACTATAGACTTCACCAAAGTACACGTTTCTGGCTTGGAAACTCGTTTCTGAGTGCTTCTGGACAAAAGTAACAGCCTAAGTGACAACATGCTGTCAAAATGCTTTTCGGGCCCTGAAAATACTAAAAGTGACATGATGCTGTTTTCTGGCCAACTAGTGATGGAAACCAGAGGAAACTGCCTTGCTACTGAAGAAGTCACCAAACCACATGTTTCTGGTTTGGGAATCTCAAAATGCTTTTCGGGGCCTGAAAACACTAAAAGTGACATGTTGCTGTTTTCTGACCAACTAGTGATGAAAACCAGAAGAAACTGCCTTGTTACTATAGACTTCAGCAAAGTACATGTTTCTGGCTTGGAAACTTGTTTCTGAGTGCTTCTGGACAAAAGTAACAGCCTAAGTGACAACATGCTGTCAAAATGCTTTTCTGGCCCTGAAAACACTAAAAGTGACATGTTGCTGTTTTCTGACCAACTAGTGATGAAAACCACAAGAAACTGCCTTGCTACTATAGACTTCAGCAAAGTACATGTTTCTGGCTTGGAAACTTGTTTCTGAGTGCTTCTGGTGAAAAGTAACAGCCTAAGTGACAACATGCTGTCAAAATGCTTTTCGGGCCCTGAAAACACTAAAAGTGACATGTTGCTGTTTTCTGAGCAACTAGTGATGAAAACCAGAAGAAACTGCCTTGCTACTATAGACTTCAGCAAAGTACATGTTTCTGGCTTGGAAACTTGTTTCTGAGTGCTTCTGGACAAAAGTAACAGCCTAAGTGACAACATGCTGTCAAAATGCTTTTCGGGCCCTGAAAACACTAAAAGTGACATGTTGCTGTTTTCTGAGCAACTAGTGATGAAAACCACAAGAAACTGCCTTGCTACTATAGACTTCAGCAAAGTACATGTTTCTGGCTTGGAAACTTGTTTCTGAGTGCTTCTGGACAAAAGTAACAGCCTAAGTGACAACATGCTGTCAAAATGCTTTTCTGGCCCTGAAAACACTAAAAGTGACATGTTGCTGTTTTCTGACCAACTAGTGATGAAAACCACAAGAAACTGCCTTGCTACTATAGACTTCAGCAAAGTACATGTTTCTGGCTTGGAAACTTGTTTCTGAGTGCTTCTGGACAAAAGTAACAGCCTAAGTGACAACATGCTGTCAAAATGCTTTTCGGGCCCTGAAAACACTAAAAGTGACATGTTGCTGTTTTCTGAGCAACTAGTGATGAAAACCAGAAGAAACTGCCTTGCTACTATAGACTTCAGCAAAGTACATGTTTCTGGCTTGGAAACTTGTTTCTGAGTGCTTCTGGACAAAAGTAACAGCCTAAGTGACAACATGCTGTCAAAATGCTTTTCTGGCCCTGAAAACACTAAAAGTGATATGTTGCTGTTTTCTGACCAACTAGTGATGAAAACCAGAAGAAACTGCCTTGCTACTATAGACTTCAGCAAAGTACATGTTTCTGGCTTGGAAACTTGTTTCTGAGTGCTTCTGGACAAAAGTAACAGCCTAAGTGACAACATGCTGTCAAAATGCTTTTCGGGCCCTGAAAACACTAAAAGTGACATGTTGCTGTTTTCTGAGCAACTAGTGATGAAAACCACAAGAAACTGCCTTGCTACTATAGACTTCAGCAAAGTACATGTTTCTGGCTTGGAAACTTGTTTCTGAGTGCTTCTGGACAATAGTAACAGCCTAAGTGACAACATGCTGTCAAAATGCTTTTCGGGCCCTGAAAACACTAAAAGTGACATGTTGCTGTTTTCTGAGCAACTAGTGATGAAAACCACAAGAAACTGCCTTGCTACTATAGACTTCAGCAAAGTACACGTTTCTGGCTTGGAAACTCGTTTCTGAGTGCTTCTGGACAAAAGTGACAACATGCTGTCAAAATGCTTTTCGGGCCCTGAAAACACTAAAAGTGACATGTTGCTGTTTTCTGACCAACTAGTGATGAAAACCAGAAGAAACTGCCTTGCTACTATAGACTTCACCAAAGTACACGTTTCTGGCTTGGAAACTCGTTTCTGAGTGCTTCTGGACAAAAGTAACAGCCTAAGTGACAACATGCTGTCAAAATGCTTTTCGGGCCCTGAAAATACTAAAAGTGACATGATGCTGTTTTCTGGCCAACTAGTGATGGAAACCAGAGGAAACTGCCTTGCTACTGAAGAAGTCACCAAACCACATGTTTCTGGTTTGGGAATCTCAAAATGCTTTTCGGGGCCTGAAAACACTAAAAGTGACATGTTGCTGTTTTCTGAGCAACTAGTGATGAAAACCAGAAGAAACTGCCTTGCTACTATAGACTTCAGCAAAGTACATGTTTCTGGCTTGGAAACTTGTTTCTGAGTGCTTCTGGTGAAAAGTAACAGCCTAAGTGACAACATGCTGTCAAAATGCTTTTCGGGCCCTGAAAACACTAAAAGTGACATGTTGCTGTTTTCTGAGCAACTAGTGATGAAAACCAGAAGAAACTGCCTTGCTACTATAGACTTCAGCAAAGTACATGTTTCTGGCTTGGAAACTTGTTTCTGAGTGCTTCTGGACAAAAGTAACAGCCTAAGTGACAACATGCTGTCAAAATGCTTTTCGGGCCCTGAAAACACTAAAAGTGACATGTTGCTGTTTTCTGAGCAACTAGTGATGAAAACCAGAAGAAACTGCCTTGCTACTATAGACTTCAGCAAAGTACATGTTTCTGGCTTGGAAACTTGTTTCTGAGTGCTTCTGGACAAAAGTAACAGCCTAAGTGACAACATGCTGTCAAAATGCTTTTCGGGCCCTGAAAACACTAAAAGTGACATGTTGCTGTTTTCTGAGCAACTAGTGATGAAAACCACAAGAAACTGCCTTGCTACTATAGACTTCAGCAAAGTACATGTTTCTGGCTTGGAAACTTGTTTCTGAGTGCTTCTGGACAATAGTAACAGCCTAAGTGACAACATGCTGTCAAAATGCTTTTCGGGCCCTGAAAACACTAAAAGTGACATGTTGCTGTTTTCTGAGCAACTAGTGATGAAAACCACAAGAAACTGCCTTGCTACTATAGACTTCAGCAAAGTACACGTTTCTGGCTTGGAAACTCGTTTCTGAGTGCTTCTGGACAAAAGTGACAACATGCTGTCAAAATGCTTTTCGGGCCCTGAAAACACTAAAAGTGACATGTTGCTGTTTTCTGACCAACTAGTGATGAAAACCAGAAGAAACTGCCTTGCTACTATAGACTTCACCAAAGTACCACGTTTCTGGCTTGGAAACTCGTTTCTGAGTGCTTCTGGACAAAAGTAACAGCCTAAGTGACAACATGCTGTCAAAATGCTTTTCGGGGCCCTGAAAATACTAAAAGTGACATGATGCTGTTTTCTGGCCAACTAGTGATGGGAAACCAGAGGAAACTGCCTTGCTACTGAAGAAGTCACCAAACCACATGTTTCTGGTTTGGGAATCTCAAAATGCTTTTTCGGGGCCTGAAAACACTAAAAGTGACATGTTGCTTGTTTTTCTGAAGCAACTAGTGATGAAAACCAGAAGAAACTGCCTTGCTACTATAGACTTCAGCAAAGTACATGTTTCTGGCTTGGAAACTTGTTTCTGAGTGCTTCTGGACAAAAGTAACAGCCTAAGTGACAACATGCTGTCAAAATGCTTTTCGGGCCCTGAAAACACTAAAAGTGACATGTTGCTGTTTTCTGACCAACTAGTGATGAAAACCACAAGAAACTGCCTTGCTACTATAGACTTCAGCAAAGTACATGTTTCTGGCTTGGAAACTTGTTTCTGAGTGCTTCTGGACAAAAGTAACAGCCTAAGTGACAACATGCTGTCAAAATGCTTTTCGGGCCCTGAAAACACTAAAAGTGACATGTTGCTGTTTTCTGAGCAACTAGTGATGAAAACCAGAGAAACTGCCTTGCTACTATAGACTTCAGCAAAGTACATGTTTCTGGCTTGGAAACTTGTTTCTGAGTGCTTCTGGACAAAAGTAACAGCCTAAGTGACAACATGCTGTCAAAATGCTTTTCTGGCCCTGAAAACACTAAAAGTGACATGTTGCTGTTTTCTGACCAACTAGTGATGAAAACCAGAAGAAACTGCCTTGCTACTATAGACTTCACCAAAGTACACGTTTCTGGCTTGGAAACTCGTTTCTGAGTGCTTCTGGACAAAAGTGACAACATGCTGTCAAAATGCTTTTCGGGCCCTGAAAACACTAAAAGTGACATGTTGCTGTTTTCTGAGCAACTAGTGATGAAAACCAGAAGAAACTGCCTTGCTACTATAGACTTCAGCAAAGTACATGTTTCTGGCTTGGAAACTTGTTTCTGAGTGCTTCTGGACAAAAGTAACAGCCTAAGTGACAACATGCTGTCAAAATGCTTTTCGGGCCCTGAAAATACTAAAAGTGACATGTTGCTGTTTTCTGACCAACTAGTGATGAAAACCAGAAGAAACTGCCTTTGCTACTATAGACTTCACCAAAGTACACGTTCTGGCTTGGAAACTCGTTTCTGAGTGCTTCTGGACAAAAGTGACAACATGCTGTCAAAATGCTTTTCGGGCCCTGAAAACACTAAAAGTGACATGTTGCTGTTTCTGACCAACTAGTGATGAAAAACCAGAAGAAACTGCCTTGCTACTATAGACTTCACCAAAGTACATGTTTCTGGCTTGGAAACTCGTTTCTGAGTGCTTCTGGACAAAAGTAACAGCCCTAAGTGACAACATGCTGTCAAAATGCTTTTCGGGCCCCTGAAAACACTAAAAGTGACATGTTGCTGTTTTCTGACCAACTAGTGATGAAAACCAGAAGAAACTGCCTTGCTACTATAGACTTCACCAAAGTACACGTTTCTGGCTTGGAAACTCGTTTCTGAGTGCTTCTGGACAAAAGTAACAGCCTAAGTGACAACATGCTGTCAAAATGCTTTTCGGGCCCTGAAAATACTAAAAGTGACATGATGCTGTTTTCTGGCCAACTAGTGATGGAAACCAGAGGAAACTGCCTTGCTACTGAAGAAGTCACCAAACCACATGTTTCTGGCTTGGGAATCTCAAAATGCTTTTCGGGGCCTGAAAACACTAAAAGTGACATGATGCTGTTTTCTGACCAACTAGTGATGAAAACCAGAAGAAACTGCCTTGCTACTATAGACTTCACCAAAGTACACGTTTCTGGCTTGGAAACTCGTTTCTGAGTGCTTCTGGACAAAAGTAACAGCCTAAGTGACAACATGCTGTCAAAATGCTTTTCGGGCCCTGAAAACACTAAAAGTGACATGTTGCTGTTTTCTGACCAACTAGTGATGAAAACCAGAAGAAACTGCCTTGCTACTATAGACTTCACCAAAGTACACGTTTCTGGCTTGGAAACTCGTTTCTGAGTGCTTCTGGACAAAAGTGACAACATGCTGTCAAAATGCTTTTCGGGCCCTGAAAACACTAAAAGTGACATGTTGCTGTTTTCTGACCAACTAGTGATGAAAACCAGAAGAAACTGCCTTGCTACTATAGACTTCACCAAAGTACATGTTTCTGGCTTGGAAACTTGTTTCTGAGTGCTTCTGGACAAAAGTAACAGCCTAAGTGACAACATGCTGTCAAAATGCTTTTCTGGCCCTGAAAACACTAAAAGTGACATGTTGCTGTTTTCTGACCAACTAGTGATGAAAACCACAAGAAACTGCCTTGCTACTATAGACTTCAGCAAAGTACATGTTTCTGGCTTGGAAACTTGTTTCTGAGTGCTTCTGGACAAAAGTAACAGCCTAAGTGACAACATGCTGTCAAAATGCTTTTCGGGCCCTGAAAACACTAAAAGTGACATGTTGCTGTTTTCTGAGCAACTAGTGATGAAAACCAGAAGAAACTGCCTTGCTACTATAGACTTCAGCAAAGTACATGTTTCTGGCTTGGAAACTTGTTTCTGAGTGCTTCTGGACAAAAGTAACAGCCTAAGTGACAACATGCTGTCAAAATGCTTTTCTGGCCCTGAAAACACTAAAAGTGACATGTTGCTGTTTTCTGACCAACTAGTGATGAAAACCAGAAGAAACTGCCTTGCTACTATAGACTTCAGCAAAGTACACGTTTCTGGCTTGGAAACTCATTTCTGGGTGCTTCTGGACAAAAGTAACAGTCTAAGTGACAACATGCTGTCAAAATGCTTTTCGGGCCCTGAAAACACTAAAAGTGACATGTTGCTGTTTTCTGAGCAACTAGTGATGAAAACCACAAGAAACTGCCTGGCTACTATAGACTTCAGCAAAGTACATGTTTCTGGCTTGGAAACTTGTTTCTGAGTGCTTCTGGACAAAAGTAACAGCCTAAGTGACAACATGCTGTCAAAATGCTTTTCGGGCCCTGAAAACACTAAAAGTGACATGTTGCGGTTTTCTGACCAACTAGTGATGAAAACCACAAGAAACTGCCTTGCTACTATAGACTTCAGCAAAGTACATGTTTCTGGCTTGGAAACTCGTTTCTGAGTGCTTCTGGTGAAGAAGTAACAGCCTAAGTGACAACATGCTGTCAAAATGCTTTTCGGGCCCTGAAAACACTAAAAGTGACATGTTGCTGTTTTCTGACCAACTAGTGATGAAAACCAGAAGAAACTGCCTTGCTACTATAGACTTCACCAAAGTACACGTTTCTGGCTTGGAAACTCATTTCTGGGTGCTTTCTGGACAAAAGTAACAGTCTAAGTGACAACATGCTGTCAAAATGCTTTTCGGGCCCTGAAAATACTAAAAAGTGACATGTTGCTGTTTTCTGACCAACTTGTGATGAAAACCAGAAGAAACTGCCTTGCTACTATAGACTTCACCAAAGTACACGTTTCTGGCTTGGAAACTCGTTTCTGAGTGCTTCTGGACAAAAGTGACAACATGCTGTCAAAATGCTTTTTCGGGCCCTGAAAACACTAAAAGTGACATGTTGCTGTTTTCTGACCAACTAGTGATGAAAACCAGAAGAAACTGCCTTGCTACTATAGACTTCACCAAAGTACACGTTTCTGGCTTGGAAACTCGTTTCTGAGTGCTTCTGGACAAAAGTAACAGCCTAAGTGACAACATGCTGTCAAAATGCTTTTCGGGCCCTGAAAATACTAAAAGTGACATGATGCTGTTTTCTGGCCAACTAGTGATGGAAACCAGAGGAAACTGCCTTGCTACTGGAAGAAGTCACCAAACCCACATGTTTCTGGTTTGGGAATCTCAAAATGCTTTTCGGGGCCTGAAAACACTAAAAGTGACATGTTGCTGTTTTCTGACCAACTAGTGATGAAAAACCAGAAGAAACTGCCTTGTTACTATAGACTTCAGCAAAGTACATGTTTCTGGCTTGGAAACTTGTTTCTGAGTGCTTCTGGACAAAAGTAACAGCCTAAGTGACAACATGCTGTCAAAATGCTTTTCTGGCCCTGAAAACACTAAAAGTGACATGTTGCTGTTTTCTGACCAACTAGTGATGAAAACCACAAGAAACTGCCTTGCTACTATAGACTTCAGCAAAGTACATGTTTCTGGCTTGGAAACTTGTTTCTGAGTGCTTCTGGTGAAAAGTAACAGCCTAAGTGACAACATGCTGTCAAAATGCTTTTCGGGCCCTGAAAACACTAAAAGTGACATGTTGCTGTTTTCTGAGCAACTAGTGATGAAAACCAGAAGAAACTGCCTTGCTACTATAGACTTCAGCAAAGTACATGTTTCTGGCTTGGAAACTTGTTTCTGAGTGCTTCTGGACAAAAGTAACAGCCTAAGTGACAACATGCTGTCAAAATGCTTTTCGGGCCCTGAAAACACTAAAAGTGACATGTTGCTGTTTTCTGAGCAACTAGTGATGAAAACCACAAGAAACTGCCTTGCTACTATAGACTTCAGCAAAGTACATGTTTCTGGCTTGGAAACTTGTTTCTGAGTGCTTCTGGACAAAAGTAACAGCCTAAGTGACAACATGCTGTCAAAATGCTTTTCTGGCCCTGAAAACACTAAAAGTGACATGTTGCTGTTTTCTGACCAACTAGTGATGAAAACCACAAGAAACTGCCTTGCTACTATAGACTTCAGCAAAGTACATGTTTCTGGCTTGGAAACTTGTTTCTGAGTGCTTCTGGACAAAAGTAACAGCCTAAGTGACAACATGCTGTCAAAATGCTTTTCGGGCCCTGAAAACACTAAAAGTGACATGTTGCTGTTTTCTGAGCAACTAGTGATGAAAACCAGAAGAAACTGCCTTGCTACTATAGACTTCAGCAAAGTACATGTTTCTGGCTTGGAAACTTGTTTCTGAGTGCTTCTGGACAAAAGTAACAGCCTAAGTGACAACATGCTGTCAAAATGCTTTTCTGGCCCTGAAAACACTAAAAGTGATATGTTGCTGTTTTCTGACCAACTAGTGATGAAAACCAGAAGAAACTGCCTTGTTACTATAGACTTCAGCAAAGTACATGTTTCTGGCTTGGAAACTTGTTTCTGAGTGCTTCTGGACAAAAGTAACAGCCTAAGTGACAACATGCTGTCAAAATGCTTTTCTGGCCCTGAAAACACTAAAAGTGACATGTTGCTGTTTTCTGACCAACTAGTGATGAAAACCAGAAGAAACTGCCTTGCTACTATAGACTTCAGCAAAGTACACGTTTCTGGCTTGGAAACTCGTTTCTGAGTGCTTCTGGACAAAAGTGACAACATGCTGTCAAAATGCTTTTCGGGCCCTGAAAACACTAAAAGTGACATGTTGCTGTTTTCTGACCAACTAGTGATGAAAACCAGAAGAAACTGCCTTGCTACTATAGACTTCACCAAAGTACACGTTTCTGGCTTTGAAACTCGTTTCTGAGTGCTTCTGGACAAAAGTAACAGCCTAAGTGACAAAATGCTGTCAAAATGCTTTTCGGGCCCTGAAAACACTAAAAGTGACATGTTGCTGTTTTCTGACCAACTAGTGATGAAAACCAGAAGAAACTGCCTTGCTACTATAGACTTCACCAAAGTACACGTTTCTGGCTTGGAAACTCGTTTCTGAGTGCTTCTGGACAAAAGTAACAGCCTAAGTGACAACATGCTGTCAAAATGCTTTTTGGGCCCTGAAAACACTAAAAGTGACATGATGCTGTTTTCTGGCCAACTAGTGATGGAAACCAGAGGAAACTGCCTTGCTACTGAAGAAGTCACCAAACCACATGTTTCTGGCTTGGGAATCTCAAAATGCTTTTCGGGGCCTGAAAACACTAAAAGTGACATGATGCTGTTTTCTGACCAACTAGTGATGAAAACCAGAAGAAACTGCCTTGCTACTATAGACTTCACCAAAGTACACGTTTCTGGCTTGGAAACTCGTTTCTGAGTGCTTCTGGACAAAAGTAACAGCCTAAGTGACAACATGCTGTCAAAATGCTTTTCGGGCCCTGAAAACACTAAAAGTGAAATGTTGCTGTTTTCTGACCAACTAGTGATGAAAACCAGAAGAAACTGCCTTGCTACTATAGACTTCACCAAAGTACACGTTTCTGGCTTGGAAACTCGTTTCTGAGTGCTTCTGGACAAAAGTGACAACATGCTGTCAAAATGCTTTTCGGGCCCTGAAAACACTAAAAGTGACATGTTGCTGTTTTCTGACCAACTAGTGATGAAAACCAGAAGAAACTGCCTTGCTACTATAGACTTCACCAAAGTACATGTTTCTGGCTTGGAAACTCGTTTCTGAGTGCTTCTGGACAAAAGTAACAGCCTAAGTGACAACATGCTGTCAAAATGCTTTTCGGGCCCTGAAAACACTAAAAGTGACATGTTGCTGTTTTCTGACCAACTAGTGATGAAAACCAGAAGAAACTGCCTTGCTACTATAGACTTCACCAAAGTACACGTTTCTGGCTTGGAAACTCGTTTCTGAGTGCTTCTGGACAAAAGTAACAGCCTAAGTGACAACATGCTGTCAAAATGCTTTTCGGGCCCTGAAAATACTAAAAGTGACATGATGCTGTTTTCTGGCCAACTAGTGAAGGAAACCAGAGGAAACTGCCTTGCTACTGAAGAAGTCACCAAACCACATGTTTCTGGTTTGGGAATCTCAAAATGCTTTTCGGGGCCTGAAAACACTAAAAGTGACATGATGCTGTTTTCTGACCAACTAGTGATGAAAACCAGAAGAAACTGCCTTGCTACTATAGACTTCAGCAAAGTACATGTTTCTGGCTTGGAAACTTGTTTCTGAGTGCTTCTGGACAAAAGTAACAGCCTAAGTGACAACATGCTGTCAAAATGCTTTTCGGGCCCTGAAAACACTAAAAGTGACATGTTGCTGTTTTCTGAGCAACTAGTGATGAAAACCACAAGAAACTGCCTTGTTACTATAGACTTCAGCAAAGTACATGTTTCTGGCTTGGAAACTTGTTTCTGAGTGCTTCTGGACAAAAGTAACAGCCTAAGTGACAACATGCTGTCAAAATGCTTTTCTGGCCCTGAAAACACTAAAAGTGACATGTTGCTGTTTTCTGACCAACTAGTGATGAAAACCACAAGAAACTGCCTTGCTACTATAGACTTCAGCAAAGTACATGTTTCTGGCTTGGAAACTTGTTTCTGAGTGCTTCTGGACAAAAGTAACAGCCTAAGTGACAACATGCTGTCAAAATGCTTTTCGGGCCCTGAAAACACTAAAAGTGACATGTTGCTGTTTTCTGAGCAACTAGTGATGAAAACCACAAGAAACTGCCTTGCTACTATAGACTTCAGCAAAGTACATGTTTCTGGCTTGGAAACTTGTTTCTGAGTGCTTCTGGACAATAGTAACAGCCTAAGTGACAACATGCTGTCAAAATGCTTTTCGGGCCCTGAAAACACTAAAAGTGACATGTTGCTGTTTTCTGAGCAACTAGTGATGAAAACCACAAGAAACTGCCTTGCTACTATAGACTTCAGCAAAGTACACGTTTCTGGCTTGGAAACTCGTTTCTGAGTGCTTCTGGACAAAAGTGACAACATGCTGTCAAAATGCTTTTCGGGCCCTGAAAACACTAAAAGTGACATGTTGCTGTTTTCTGACCAACTAGTGATGAAAACCAGAAGAAACTGCCTTGCTACTATAGACTTCACCAAAGTACACGTTTCTGGCTTTGAAACTCGTTTCTGAGTGCTTCTGGACAAAAGTAACAGCCTAAGTGACAAAATGCTGTCAAAATGCTTTTCGGGCCCTGAAAACACTAAAAGTGACATGTTGCTGTTTTCTGACCAACTAGTGATGAAAACCAGAAGAAACTGCCTTGCTACTATAGACTTCACCAAAGTACACGTTTCTGGCTTGGAAACTCGTTTCTGAGTGCTTCTGGACAAAAGTAACAGCCTAAGTGACAACATGCTGTCAAAATGCTTTTTGGGCCCTGAAAACACTAAAAGTGACATGATGCTGTTTTCTGGCCAACTAGTGATGGAAACCAGAGGAAACTGCCTTGCTACTGAAGAAGTCACCAAACCACATGTTTCTGGCTTGGGAATCTCAAAATGCTTTTCGGGGCCTGAAAACACTAAAAGTGACATGATGCTGTTTTCTGACCAACTAGTGATGAAAACCAGAAGAAACTGCCTTGCTACTATAGACTTCACCAAAGTACACGTTTCTGGCTTGGAAACTCGTTTCTGAGTGCTTCTGGACAAAAGTAACAGCCTAAGTGACAACATGCTGTCAAAATGCTTTTCGGGCCCTGAAAACACTAAAAGTGAAATGTTGCTGTTTTCTGACCAACTAGTGATGAAAACCAGAAGAAACTGCCTTGCTACTATAGACTTCACCAAAGTACACGTTTCTGGCTTGGAAACTCGTTTCTGAGTGCTTCTGGACAAAAGTAACAGCCTAAGTGACAAAATCCTGTCAAAATGCTTTTCGGGCCCTGAAAACACTAAAAGTGACATGTTGCTGTTTTCTGACCAACTAGTGATGAAAACCAGAAGAAACTGCCTTGCTACTATAGACTTCACCAAAGTACACGTTTCTGGCTTTGAAACTCGTTTCTGAGTGCTTCTGGACAAAAGTAACAGCCTAAGTGACAAAATGCTGTCAAAATGCTTTTCGGGCCCTGAAAACACTAAAAGTGACATGTTGCTGTTTTCTGACCAACTAGTGATGAAAACCAGAAGAAACTGCCTTGCTACTATAGACTTCACCAAAGTACACGTTTCTGGCTTGGAAACTCGTTTCTGAGTGCTTCTGGACAAAAGTAACAGCCTAAGTGACAACATGCTGTCAAAATGCTTTTTGGGCCCTGAAAACACTAAAAGTGACATGATGCTGTTTTCTGGCCAACTAGTGATGGAAACCAGAGGAAACTGCCTTGCTACTGAAGAAGTCACCAAACCACATGTTTCTGGCTTGGGAATCTCAAAATGCTTTTCGGGGCCTGAAAACACTAAAAGTGACATGATGCTGTTTTCTGACCAACTAGTGATGAAAACCAGAAGAAACTGCCTTGCTACTATAGACTTCACCAAAGTACACGTTTCTGGCTTGGAAACTCGTTTCTGAGTGCTTCTGGACAAAAGTAACAGCCTAAGTGACAACATGCTGTCAAAATGCTTTTCGGGCCCTGAAAACACTAAAAGTGAAATGTTGCTGTTTTCTGACCAACTAGTGATGAAAACCAGAAGAAACTGCCTTGCTACTATAGACTTCACCAAAGTACACGTTTCTGGCTTGGAAACTCGTTTCTGAGTGCTTCTGGACAAAAGTAACAGCCTAAGTGACAAAATCCTGTCAAAATGCTTTTCGGGCCCTGAAAACACTAAAAGTGACATGTTGCTGTTTTCTGACCAACTAGTGATGAAAACCAGAAGAAACTGCCTTGCTACTATAGACTTCACCAAAGTACACGTTTCTGGCTTTGAAACTCGTTTCTGAGTGCTTCTGGACAAAAGTAACAGCCTAAGTGACAAAATGCTGTCAAAATGCTTTTCGGGCCCTGAAAACACTAAAAGTGACATGTTGCTGTTTTCTGACCAACTAGTGATGAAAACCAGAAGAAACTGCCTTGCTACTATAGACTTCACCAAAGTACACGTTTCTGGCTTGGAAACTCGTTTCTGAGTGCTTCTGGACAAAAGTAACAGCCTAAGTGACAACATGCTGTCAAAATGCTTTTTGGGCCCTGAAAACACTAAAAGTGACATGATGCTGTTTTCTGGCCAACTAGTGATGGAAACCAGAGGAAACTGCCTTGCTACTGAAGAAGTCACCAAACCACATGTTTCTGGCTTGGGAATCTCAAAATGCTTTTCGGGGCCTGAAAACACTAAAAGTGACATGATGCTGTTTTCTGACCAACTAGTGATGAAAACCAGAAGAAACTGCCTTGCTACTATAGACTTCACCAAAGTACACGTTTCTGGCTTGGAAACTCGTTTCTGAGTGCTTCTGGACAAAAGTAACAGCCTAAGTGACAACATGCTGTCAAAATGCTTTTCGGGCCCTGAAAACACTAAAAGTGAAATGTTGCTGTTTTCTGACCAACTAGTGATGAAAACCAGAAGAAACTGCCTTGCTACTATAGACTTCACCAAAGTACACGTTTCTGGCTTGGAAACTCGTTTCTGAGTGCTTCTGGACAAAAGTAACAGCCTAAGTGACAAAATCCTGTCAAAATGCTTTTCGGGCCCTGAAAACACTAAAAGTGACATGTTGCTGTTTTCTGACCAACTAGTGATGAAAACCAGAAGAAACTGCCTTGCTACTATAGACTTCACCAAAGTACACGTTTCTGGCTTGGAAACTCGTTTCTGAGTGCTTCTGGACAAAAGTAACAGCCTAAGTGACAAAATGCTGTCAAAATGCTTTTCGGGCCCTGAAAACACTAAAAGTGACATGTTGCTGTTTTCTGACCAACTAGTGATGAAAACCAGAAGAAACTGCCTTGCTACTATAGACTTCACCAAAGTACACGTTTCTGGCTTGGAAACTCGTTTCTGAGTGCTTCTGGACAAAAGTAACAGCCTAAGTGACAAAATCCTGTCAAAATGCTTTTCGGGCCCTGAAAACACTAAAAGTGACATGTTGCTGTTTTCTGACCAACTAGTGATGAAAACCAGAAGAAACTGCCTTGCTACTATAGACTTCACCAAAGTACACGTTTCTGGCTTTGAAACTCGTTTCTGAGTGCTTCTGGACAAAAGTAACAGCCTAAGTGACAAAATGCTGTCAAAATGCTTTTCGGGCCCTGAAAACACTAAAAGTGACATGTTGCTGTTTTCTGACCAACTAGTGATGAAAACCAGAAGAAACTGCCTTGCTACTATAGACTTCACCAAAGTACACGTTTCTGGCTTGGAAACTCGTTTCTGAGTGCTTCTGGACAAAAGTAACAGCCTAAGTGACAACATGCTGTCAAAATGCTTTTCGGGCCCTGAAAATACTAAAAGTGACATGATGCTGTTTTCTGGCCAACTAGTGATGGAAACCAGAGGAAACTGCCTTGCTACTGAAGAAGTCACCAAACCACATGTTTCTGGCTTGGGAATCTCAAAATGCTTTTCGGGGCCTGAAAACACTAAAAGTGACATGATGCTGTTTTCTGACCAACTAGTGATGAAAACCAGAAGAAACTGCCTTGCTACTATAGACTTCACCAAAGTACACGTTTCTGGCTTGGAAACTCGTTTCTGAGTGCTTCTGGACAAAAGTAACAGCCTAAGTGACAACATGCTGTCAAAATGCTTTTCGGGCCCTGAAAACACTAAAAGTGACATGTTGCTGTTTTCTGACCAACTAGTGATGAAAACCAGAAGAAACTGCCTTGCTACTATAGACTTCACCAAAGTACACGTTTCTGGCTTGGAAACTCGTTTCTGAGTGCTTCTGGACAAAAGTAACAGCCTAAGTGACAACATGCTGTCAAAATGCTTTTCGGGCCCTGAAAATACTAAAAGTGACATGATGCTGTTTTCTGGCCAACTAGTGATGGAAACCAGAGGAAACTGCCTTGCTACTGAAGAAGTCACCAAACCACATGTTTCTGGTTTGGGAATCTCAAAATGCTTTTCGGGGCCTGAAAACACTAAAAGTGACATGATGCTGTTTTCTGACCAACTAGTGATGAAAACCAGAAGAAACTGCCTTGCTACTATAGACTTCAGCAAAGTACATGTTTCTGGCTTGGAAACTTGTTTCTGAGTGCTTCTGGACAAAAGTAACAGCCTAAGTGACAACATGCTGTCAAAATGCTTTTCGGGCCCTGAAAACACTAAAAGTGACATGTTGCTGTTTTCTGAGCAACTAGTGATGAAAACCAGAAGAAACTGCCTTGTTACTATAGACTTCAGCAAAGTACATGTTTCTGGCTTGGAAACTTGTTTCTGAGTGCTTCTGGACAAAAGTAACAGCCTAAGTGACAACATGCTGTCAAAATGCTTTTCGGGCCCTGAAAACACTAAAAGTGACATGTTGCTGTTTTCTGACCAACTAGTGATGAAAACCAGAAGAAACTGCCTTGCTACTATAGACTTCAGCAAAGTACATGTTTCTGGCTTGGAAACTTGTTTCTGAGTGCTTCTGGACAAAAGTAACAGCCTAAGTGACAACATGCTGTCAAAATGCTTTTCGGGCCCTGAAAACACTAAAAGTGACATGTTGCTGTTTTCTGACCAACTAGTGATGAAAACCACAAGAAACTGCCTTGCTACTATAGACTTCAGCAAAGTACATGTTTCTGGCTTGGAAACTTGTTTCTGAGTGCTTCTGGACAATAGTAACAGCCTAAGTGACAACATGCTGTCAAAATGCTTTTCGGGCCCTGAAAACACTAAAAGTGACATGTTGCTGTTTTCTGAGCAACTAGTGATGAAAACCACAAGAAACTGCCTTGCTACTATAGACTTCAGCAAAGTACACGTTTCTGGCTTGGAAACTCGTTTCTGAGTGCTTCTGGACAAAAGTGACAACATGCTGTCAAAATGCTTTTCGGGCCCTGAAAACACTAAAAGTGACATGTTGCTGTTTTCTGACCAACTAGTGATGAAAACCAGAAGAAACTGCCTTGCTACTATAGACTTCACCAAAGTACACGTTTCTGGCTTTGAAACTCGTTTCTGAGTGCTTCTGGACAAAAGTAACAGCCTAAGTGACAAAATGCTGTCAAAATGCTTTTCGGGCCCTGAAAACACTAAAAGTGACATGTTGCTGTTTTCTGACCAACTAGTGATGAAAACCAGAAGAAACTGCCTTGCTACTATAGACTTCACCAAAGTACACGTTTCTGGCTTGGAAACTCGTTTCTGAGTGCTTCTGGACAAAAGTAACAGCCTAAGTGACAACATGCTGTCAAAATGCTTTTTGGGCCCTGAAAACACTAAAAGTGACATGATGCTGTTTTCTGGCCAACTAGTGATGGAAACCAGAGGAAACTGCCTTGCTACTGAAGAAGTCACCAAACCACATGTTTCTGGCTTGGGAATCTCAAAATGCTTTTCGGGGCCTGAAAACACTAAAAGTGACATGATGCTGTTTTCTGACCAACTAGTGATGAAAACCAGAAGAAACTGCCTTGCTACTATAGACTTCACCAAAGTACACGTTTCTGGCTTGGAAACTCGTTTCTGAGTGCTTCTGGACAAAAGTAACAGCCTAAGTGACAACATGCTGTCAAAATGCTTTTCGGGCCCTGAAAACACTAAAAGTGAAATGTTGCTGTTTTCTGACCAACTAGTGATGAAAACCAGAAGAAACTGCCTTGCTACTATAGACTTCACCAAAGTACACGTTTCTGGCTTGGAAACTCGTTTCTGAGTGCTTCTGGACAAAAGTAACAGCCTAAGTGACAAAATCCTGTCAAAATGCTTTTCGGGCCCTGAAAACACTAAAAGTGACATGTTGCTGTTTTCTGACCAACTAGTGATGAAAACCAGAAGAAACTGCCTTGCTACTATAGACTTCACCAAAGTACACGTTTCTGGCTTTGAAACTCGTTTCTGAGTGCTTCTGGACAAAAGTAACAGCCTAAGTGACAAAATGCTGTCAAAATGCTTTTCGGGCCCTGAAAACACTAAAAGTGACATGTTGCTGTTTTCTGACCAACTAGTGATGAAAACCAGAAGAAACTGCCTTGCTACTATAGACTTCACCAAAGTACACGTTTCTGGCTTGGAAACTCGTTTCTGAGTGCTTCTGGACAAAAGTAACAGCCTAAGTGACAACATGCTGTCAAAATGCTTTTTGGGCCCTGAAAACACTAAAAGTGACATGATGCTGTTTTCTGGCCAACTAGTGATGGAAACCAGAGGAAACTGCCTTGCTACTGAAGAAGTCACCAAACCACATGTTTCTGGCTTGGGAATCTCAAAATGCTTTTCGGGGCCTGAAAACACTAAAAGTGACATGATGCTGTTTTCTGACCAACTAGTGATGAAAACCAGAAGAAACTGCCTTGCTACTATAGACTTCACCAAAGTACACGTTTCTGGCTTGGAAACTCGTTTCTGAGTGCTTCTGGACAAAAGTAACAGCCTAAGTGACAACATGCTGTCAAAATGCTTTTCGGGCCCTGAAAACACTAAAAGTGAAATGTTGCTGTTTTCTGACCAACTAGTGATGAAAACCAGAAGAAACTGCCTTGCTACTATAGACTTCACCAAAGTACACGTTTCTGGCTTGGAAACTCGTTTCTGAGTGCTTCTGGACAAAAGTAACAGCCTAAGTGACAAAATCCTGTCAAAATGCTTTTCGGGCCCTGAAAACACTAAAAGTGACATGTTGCTGTTTTCTGACCAACTAGTGATGAAAACCAGAAGAAACTGCCTTGCTACTATAGACTTCACCAAAGTACACGTTTCTGGCTTTGAAACTCGTTTCTGAGTGCTTCTGGACAAAAGTAACAGCCTAAGTGACAAAATGCTGTCAAAATGCTTTTCGGGCCCTGAAAACACTAAAAGTGACATGTTGCTGTTTTCTGACCAACTAGTGATGAAAACCAGAAGAAACTGCCTTGCTACTATAGACTTCACCAAAGTACACGTTTCTGGCTTGGAAACTCGTTTCTGAGTGCTTCTGGACAAAAGTAACAGCCTAAGTGACAACATGCTGTCAAAATGCTTTTTGGGCCCTGAAAACACTAAAAGTGACATGATGCTGTTTTCTGGCCAACTAGTGATGGAAACCAGAGGAAACTGCCTTGCTACTGAAGAAGTCACCAAACCACATGTTTCTGGCTTGGGAATCTCAAAATGCTTTTCGGGGCCTGAAAACACTAAAAGTGACATGATGCTGTTTTCTGACCAACTAGTGATGAAAACCAGAAGAAACTGCCTTGCTACTATAGACTTCACCAAAGTACACGTTTCTGGCTTGGAAACTCGTTTCTGAGTGCTTCTGGACAAAAGTAACAGCCTAAGTGACAACATGCTGTCAAAATGCTTTTCGGGCCCTGAAAACACTAAAAGTGAAATGTTGCTGTTTTCTGACCAACTAGTGATGAAAACCAGAAGAAACTGCCTTGCTACTATAGACTTCACCAAAGTACACGTTTCTGGCTTGGAAACTCGTTTCTGAGTGCTTCTGGACAAAAGTAACAGCCTAAGTGACAAAATCCTGTCAAAATGCTTTTCGGGCCCTGAAAACACTAAAAGTGACATGTTGCTGTTTTCTGACCAACTAGTGATGAAAACCAGAAGAAACTGCCTTGCTACTATAGACTTCACCAAAGTACACGTTTCTGGCTTGGAAACTCGTTTCTGAGTGCTTCTGGACAAAAGTAACAGCCTAAGTTGACAAAATGCTGTCAAAATGCTTTTCGGGCCCTGAAAACACTAAAAGTGACATGTTGCTGTTTTCTGACCAACTAGTGATGAAAACCAGAAGAAACTGCCTTGCTACTATAGACTTCACCAAAGTACACGTTTCTGGCTTGGAAACTCGTTTCTGAGTGCTTCTGGACAAAAGTAACAGCCTAAGTGACAAAATCCTGTCAAAATGCTTTTCGGGCCCTGAAAACACTAAAAGTGACATGTTGCTGTTTTCTGACCAACTAGTGATGAAAACCAGAAGAAACTGCCTTGCTACTATAGACTTCACCAAAGTACACGTTTCTGGCTTTGAAACTCGTTTCTGAGTGCTTCTGGACAAAAGTAACAGCCTAAGTGACAAAATGCTGTCAAAATGCTTTTCGGGCCCTGAAAACACTAAAAGTGACATGTTGCTGTTTTCTGACCAACTAGTGATGAAAACCAGAAGAAACTGCCTTGCTACTATAGACTTCACCAAAGTACACGTTTCTGGCTTGGAAACTCGTTTCTGAGTGCTTCTGGACAAAAGTAACAGCCTAAGTGACAACATGCTGTCAAATGCTTTTCGGGCCCTGAAAATACTAAAAGTGACATGATGCTGTTTTCTGGCCAACTAGTGATGGAAACCAGAGGAAACTGCCTTGCTACTGAAGAAGTCACCAAACCACATGTTTCTGGCTTGGGAATCTCAAAATGCTTTTCGGGGCCTGAAAACACTAAAAGTGACATGATGCTGTTTTCTGACCAACTAGTGATGAAAACCAGAAGAAACTGCCTTGCTACTATAGACTTCACCAAAGTACACGTTTCTGGCTTGGAAACTCGTTTCTGAGTGCTTCTGGACAAAAGTAACAGCCTAAGTGACAACATGCTGTCAAAATGCTTTTCGGGCCCTGAAAACACTAAAAGTGACATGTTGCTGTTTTCTGACCAACTAGTGATGAAAACCAGAAGAAACTGCCTTGCTACTATAGACTTCACCAAAGTACACGTTTCTGGCTTGGAAACTCGTTTCTGAGTGCTTCTGGACAAAAGTGACAACATGCTGTCAAAATGCTTTTCGGGCCCTGAAAACACTAAAAGTGACATGTTGCTGTTTTCTGACCAACTAGTGATGAAAACCAGAAGAAACTGCCTTGCTACTATAGACTTCACCAAAGTACATGTTTCTGGCTTGGAAACTCGTTTCTGAGTGCTTCTGGACAAAAGTAACAGCCTAAGTGACAACATGCTGTCAAAATGCTTTTCGGGCCCTGAAAACACTAAAAGTGACATGTTGCTGTTTTCTGACCAACTAGTGATGAAAACCAGAAGAAACTGCCTTGCTACTATAGACTTCACCAAAGTACACGTTTCTGGCTTGGAAACTCGTTTCTGAGTGCTTCTGGACAAAAGTAACAGCCTAAGTGACAACATGCTGTCAAAATGCTTTTCGGGCCCTGAAAATACTAAAAGTGACATGATGCTGTTTTCTGGCCAACTAGTGAAGGAAACCAGAGGAAACTGCCTTGCTACTGAAGAAGTCACCAAACCACATGTTTCTGGTTTGGGAATCTCAAAATGCTTTTCGGGGCCTGAAAACACTAAAAGTGACATGATGCTGTTTTCTGACCAACTAGTGATGAAAACCAGAAGAAACTGCCTTGCTACTATAGACTTCAGCAAAGTACATGTTTCTGGCTTGGAAACTTGTTTCTGAGTGCTTCTGGACAAAAGTAACAGCCTAAGTGACAACATGCTGTCAAAATGCTTTTCGGGCCCTGAAAACACTAAAAGTGACATGTTGCTGTTTTCTGAGCAACTAGTGATGAAAACCACAAGAAACTGCCTTGTTACTATAGACTTCAGCAAAGTACATGTTTCTGGCTTGGAAACTTGTTTCTGAGTGCTTCTGGACAAAAGTAACAGCCTAAGTGACAACATGCTGTCAAAATGCTTTTCTGGCCCTGAAAACACTAAAAGTGACATGTTGCTGTTTTCTGACCAACTAGTGATGAAAACCACAAGAAACTGCCTTGCTACTATAGACTTCAGCAAAGTACATGTTTCTGGCTTGGAAACTTGTTTCTGAGTGCTTCTGGACAAAAGTAACAGCCTAAGTGACAACATGCTGTCAAAATGCTTTTCGGGCCCTGAAAACACTAAAAGTGACATGTTGCTGTTTTCTGAGCAACTAGTGATGAAAACCACAAGAAACTGCCTTGCTACTATAGACTTCAGCAAAGTACATGTTTCTGGCTTGGAAACTTGTTTCTGAGTGCTTCTGGACAATAGTAACAGCCTAAGTGACAACATGCTGTCAAAATGCTTTTCGGGCCCTGAAAACACTAAAAGTGACATGTTGCTGTTTTCTGAGCAACTAGTGATGAAAACCACAAGAAACTGCCTTGCTACTATAGACTTCAGCAAAGTACACGTTTCTGGCTTGGAAACTCGTTTCTGAGTGCTTCTGGACAAAAGTGACAACATGCTGTCAAAATGCTTTTCGGGCCCTGAAAACACTAAAAGTGACATGTTGCTGTTTTCTGACCAACTAGTGATGAAAACCAGAAGAAACTGCCTTGCTACTATAGACTTCACCAAAGTACACGTTTCTGGCTTTGAAACTCGTTTCTGAGTGCTTCTGGACAAAAGTAACAGCCTAAGTGACAAAATGCTGTCAAAATGCTTTTCGGGCCCTGAAAACACTAAAAGTGACATGTTGCTGTTTTCTGACCAACTAGTGATGAAAACCAGAAGAAACTGCCTTGCTACTATAGACTTCACCAAAGTACACGTTTCTGGCTTGGAAACTCGTTTCTGAGTGCTTCTGGACAAAAGTAACAGCCTAAGTGACAACATGCTGTCAAAATGCTTTTTGGGCCCTGAAAACACTAAAAGTGACATGATGCTGTTTTCTGGCCAACTAGTGATGGAAACCAGAGGAAACTGCCTTGCTACTGAAGAAGTCACCAAACCACATGTTTCTGGCTTGGGAATCTCAAAATGCTTTTCGGGGCCTGAAAACACTAAAAGTGACATGATGCTGTTTTCTGACCAACTAGTGATGAAAACCAGAAGAAACTGCCTTGCTACTATAGACTTCACCAAAGTACACGTTTCTGGCTTGGAAACTCGTTTCTGAGTGCTTCTGGACAAAAGTAACAGCCTAAGTGACAACATGCTGTCAAAATGCTTTTCGGGCCCTGAAAACACTAAAAGTGAAATGTTGCTGTTTTCTGACCAACTAGTGATGAAAACCAGAAGAAACTGCCTTGCTACTATAGACTTCACCAAAGTACACGTTTCTGGCTTGGAAACTCGTTTCTGAGTGCTTCTGGACAAAAGTAACAGCCTAAGTGACAAAATCCTGTCAAAATGCTTTTCGGGCCCTGAAAACACTAAAAGTGACATGTTGCTGTTTTCTGACCAACTAGTGATGAAAACCAGAAGAAACTGCCTTGCTACTATAGACTTCACCAAAGTACACGTTTCTGGCTTTGAAACTCGTTTCTGAGTGCTTCTGGACAAAAGTAACAGCCTAAGTGACAAAATGCTGTCAAAATGCTTTTCGGGCCCTGAAAACACTAAAAGTGACATGTTGCTGTTTTCTGACCAACTAGTGATGAAAACCAGAAGAAACTGCCTTGCTACTATAGACTTCACCAAAGTACACGTTTCTGGCTTGGAAACTCGTTTCTGAGTGCTTCTGGACAAAAGTAACAGCCTAAGTGACAACATGCTGTCAAAATGCTTTTTGGGCCCTGAAAACACTAAAAGTGACATGATGCTGTTTTCTGGCCAACTAGTGATGGAAACCAGAGGAAACTGCCTTGCTACTGAAGAAGTCACCAAACCACATGTTTCTGGCTTGGGAATCTCAAAATGCTTTTCGGGGCCTGAAAACACTAAAAGTGACATGATGCTGTTTTCTGACCAACTAGTGATGAAAACCAGAAGAAACTGCCTTGCTACTATAGACTTCACCAAAGTACACGTTTCTGGCTTGGAAACTCGTTTCTGAGTGCTTCTGGACAAAAGTAACAGCCTAAGTGACAACATGCTGTCAAAATGCTTTTCGGGCCCTGAAAACACTAAAAGTGAAATGTTGCTGTTTTCTGACCAACTAGTGATGAAAACCAGAAGAAACTGCCTTGCTACTATAGACTTCACCAAAGTACACGTTTCTGGCTTGGAAACTCGTTTCTGAGTGCTTCTGGACAAAAGTAACAGCCTAAGTGACAAAATCCTGTCAAAATGCTTTTCGGGCCCTGAAAACACTAAAAGTGACATGTTGCTGTTTTCTGACCAACTAGTGATGAAAACCAGAAGAAACTGCCTTGCTACTATAGACTTCACCAAAGTACACGTTTCTGGCTTTGAAACTCGTTTCTGAGTGCTTCTGGACAAAAGTAACAGCCTAAGTGACAAAATGCTGTCAAAATGCTTTTCGGGCCCTGAAAACACTAAAAGTGACATGTTGCTGTTTTCTGACCAACTAGTGATGAAAACCAGAAGAAACTGCCTTGCTACTATAGACTTCACCAAAGTACACGTTTCTGGCTTGGAAACTCGTTTCTGAGTGCTTCTGGACAAAAGTAACAGCCTAAGTGACAACATGCTGTCAAAATGCTTTTTGGGCCCTGAAAACACTAAAAGTGACATGATGCTGTTTTCTGGCCAACTAGTGATGGAAACCAGAGGAAACTGCCTTGCTACTGAAGAAGTCACCAAACCACATGTTTCTGGCTTGGGAATCTCAAAATGCTTTTCGGGGCCTGAAAACACTAAAAGTGACATGATGCTGTTTTCTGACCAACTAGTGATGAAAACCAGAAGAAACTGCCTTGCTACTATAGACTTCACCAAAGTACACGTTTCTGGCTTGGAAACTCGTTTCTGAGTGCTTCTGGACAAAAGTAACAGCCTAAGTGACAACATGCTGTCAAAATGCTTTTCGGGCCCTGAAAACACTAAAAGTGAAATGTTGCTGTTTTCTGACCAACTAGTGATGAAAACCAGAAGAAACTGCCTTGCTACTATAGACTTCACCAAAGTACACGTTTCTGGCTTGGAAACTCGTTTCTGAGTGCTTCTGGACAAAAGTAACAGCCTAAGTGACAAAATCCTGTCAAAATGCTTTTCGGGCCCTGAAAACACTAAAAGTGACATGTTGCTGTTTTCTGACCAACTAGTGATGAAAACCAGAAGAAACTGCCTTGCTACTATAGACTTCACCAAAGTACACGTTTCTGGCTTGGAAACTCGTTTCTGAGTGCTTCTGGACAAAAGTAACAGCCTAAGTGACAAAATGCTGTCAAAATGCTTTTCGGGCCCTGAAAACACTAAAAGTGACATGTTGCTGTTTTCTGACCAACTAGTGATGAAAACCAGAAGAAACTGCCTTGCTACTATAGACTTCACCAAAGTACACGTTTCTGGCTTGGAAACTCGTTTCTGAGTGCTTCTGGACAAAAGTAACAGCCTAAGTGACAAAATCCTGTCAAAATGCTTTTCGGGCCCTGAAAACACTAAAAGTGACATGTTGCTGTTTTCTGACCAACTAGTGATGAAAACCAGAAGAAACTGCCTTGCTACTATAGACTTCACCAAAGTACACGTTTCTGGCTTTGAAACTCGTTTCTGAGTGCTTCTGGACAAAAGTAACAGCCTAAGTGACAAAATGCTGTCAAAATGCTTTTCGGGCCCTGAAAACACTAAAAGTGACATGTTGCTGTTTTCTGACCAACTAGTGATGAAAACCAGAAGAAACTGCCTTGCTACTATAGACTTCACCAAAGTACACGTTTCTGGCTTGAAACTCGTTTCTGAGTGCTTCTGGACAAAAGTAACAGCCTAAGTGACAACATGCTGTCAAAATGCTTTTTGGGCCCTGAAAACACTAAAAGTGACATGATGCTGTTTTCTGGCCAACTAGTGATGGAAACCAGAGGAAACTGCCTTGCTACTGAAGAAGTCACCAAACCACATGTTTCTGGCTGGGAAATCTCAAAATGCTTTTCAGGGCCTGAAAACACTAAAAGTGACATGTTGCTGTTTTCTGACCAACTAGTGATGAAAACCAGAAGAAACTGCCTTGCTACTATAGACTTCACCAAAGTACACGTTTCTGGCTTGGAAACTCGTTTCTGAGTGCTTCTGGACAAAAGTAACAGCCTAAGTGACAACATGCTGTCAAAATGCTTTTCGGGCCCTGAAAACACTAAAAGTGAAATGTTGCTGTTTTCTGACCAACTAGTGATGAAAACCAGAAGAAACTGCCTTGCTACTATAGACTTCACCAAAGTACACGTTTCTGGCTTGGAAACTCGTTTCTGAGTGCTTCTGGACAAAAGTAACAGCCTAAGTGACAACATGCTGTCAAAATGCTTTTTGGGCCCTGAAAACACTAAAAGTGACATGATGCTGTTTTCTGGCCAACTAGTGATGGAAACCAGAGGAAACTGCCTTGCTACTGAAGAAGTCACCAAACCACATGTTTCTGGCTTGGGAATCTCAAAATGCTTTTCGGGGCCTGAAAACACTAAAAGTGACATGATGCTGTTTTCTGACCAACTAGTGATGAAAACCAGAAGAAACTGCCTTGCTACTATAGACTTCACCAAAGTACACGTTTCTGGCTTGGAAACTCGTTTCTGAAGTGCTTCTGGACAAAAGTAAACAGCCTAAGTGACAACATGCTGTCAAAATGCTTTTCGGGCCCTGAAAACACTAAAAGTGACATGTTGCTGTTTTCTGACCAACTAGTGATGAAAACCAGAAGAAACTGCCTTGCTACTATAGACTTCACCAAAGTACACGTTTCTGGCTTGGAAACTCGTTTCTGAGTGCTTCTGGACAAAAGTAACAGCCTAAGTGACAACATGCTGTCAAAATGCTTTTCGGGCCCTGAAAACACTAAAAGTGACATGTTGCTGTTTTCTGACCAACTAGTGATGAAAACCAGAAGAAACTGCCTTGCTACTATAGACTTCACCAAAGTACACGTTTCTGGCTTGGAAACTCGTTTCTGAGTGCTTCTGGACAAAAGTAACAGCCTAAGTGACAACATGCTGTCAAAATGCTTTTCGGGCCCTGAAAACACTAAAAGTGACATGTTGCTGTTTTCTGACCAACTAGTGATGAAAACCAGAAGAAACTGCCTTGCTACTATAGACTTCACCAAAGTACACGTTTCTGGCTTGGAAACTCGTTTCTGAGTGCTTCTGGACAAAAGTAACAGCCTAAGTGACAACATGCTGTCAAAATGCTTTTCGGGCCCTGAAAACACTAAAAGTGACATGTTGCTGTTTTCTGACCAACTAGTGATGAAAACCAGAAGAAACTGCCTTGCTACTATAGACTTCACCAAAGTACACGTTTCTGGCTTGGAAACTCGTTTCTGAGTGCTTCTGGACAAAAGTAACAGCCTAAGTGACAACATGCTGTCAAAATGCTTTTCGGGCCCTGAAAACACTAAAAGTGACATGTTGCTGTTTTCTGACCAACTAGTGATGGAAACCAGAAGAAACTGCCTTGCTACTATAGACTTCACCAAAGTACACGTTTCTGGCTTGGAAACTCGTTTCTGAGTGCTTCTGGACAAAAGTAACAGCCTAAGTGACAACATGCTGTCAAAATGCTTTTCGGGCCCTGAAAACACTAAAAGTGACATGTTGCTGTTTTCTGACCAACTAGTGATGAAAACCAGAAGAAAACTGCCTTGCTACTATAGACTTCACCAAAGTACATGTTTCTGGCTTGGAAACTCGTTTCTGAGTGCTTCTGGACAAAAGTAACAGCCTAAGTGACAACATGCTGTTCAAAATGCTTTTCGGGCCCTGAAAACACTAAAAGTGACATGTTGCTGTTTTCTGACCAACTAGTGATGGAAACCAGAAGAAACTGCCTTGCTACTATAGACTTCACCAAAGTACACGTTTCTGGCTTGGAAACTCGTTTCTGAGTGCTTCTGGACAAAAGTAACAGCCTAAGTGACAACATGCTGTCAAAATGCTTTTTGGGCCCTGAAAACACTAAAAGTGACATGTTGCTGTTTTCTGACCAACTAGTGATGAAAACCAGAAGAAACTGCCTTGCTACTATAGACTTCACCAAAGTACACGTTTCTGGCTTGGAAACTCGTTTCTGAGTGCTTCTGGACAAAAGTAACAGCCTAAGTGACAACATGCTGTCAAAATGCTTTTTGGGCCCTGAAAACACTAAAAGTGACATGATGCTGTTTTCTGGGCCAACTAGTGATGGAAACCAGAGGAAACTGCCTTGCTACTGAAGAAGTCACCAAACCACATGTTTCTGGCTGGGAAATCTCAAAATGCTTTTCAGGGCCTGAAAACACTAAAAGTGACATGTTGCTGTTTTCTGACCAACTAGTGATGAAAACCAGAAGAAACTGCCTTGCTACTATAGACTTCACCAAAGTACACGTTTCTGGCTTGGAAACTCGTTTCTGAGTGCTTCTGGACAAAAGTAACAGCCTAAGTGACAACATGCTGTCAAAATGCTTTTCGGGCCCTGAAAACACTAAAAGTGAAATGTTGCTGTTTTCTGACCAACTAGTGATGAAAACCAGAAGAAACTGCCTTGCTACTATAGACTTCACCAAAGTACACGTTTCTGGCTTGGAAACTCGTTTCTGAGTGCTTCTGGACAAAAGTAACAGCCTAAGTGACAAAATCCTGTCAAAATGCTTTTCGTGCCCTGAAAACACTAAAAGTGACATGTTGCTGTTTTCTGACCAACTAGTGATGAAAACCAGAGAAACTGCCTTGCTACTATAGACTTCACTCAAAGTACACGTTTCTGGCTTTGAAACTCGTTTCTGAGTGCTTCTGGACAAAAGTAACAGCCTAAGTGACAAAATGCTGTCAAAATGCTTTTCGGGCCCTGAAAACACTAAAAGTGACATGTTGCTGTTTTCTGACCAACTAGTGATGAAAACCAGAAGAAACTGCCTTGCTACTATAGACTTCACCAAAGTACACGTTTCTGGCTTGGAAACTCGTTTCTGAGTGCTTCTGGACAAAAGTAACAGCCTAAGTGACAACATGCTGTCAAAATGCTTTTTGGGCCCTGAAAACACTAAAAGTGACATGATGCTGTTTTCTGGCCAACTAGTGATGGAAACCAGAGGAAACTGCCTTGCTACTGAAGAAGTCACCAAACCACATGTTTCTGGCTTGGGAATCTCAAAATGCTTTTCGGGGCCTGAAAACACTAAAAGTGACATGATGCTGTTTTCTGACCAACTAGTGATGAAAACCAGAAGAAACTGCCTTGCTACTATAGACTTCACCAAAGTACACGTTTCTGGCTTGGAAACTCGTTTCTGAGTGCTTCTGGACAAAAGTAACAGCCTAAGTGACAACATGCTGTCAAAATGCTTTTCGGGCCCTGAAAACACTAAAAGTGAAATGTTGCTGTTTTCTGACCAACTAGTGATGAAAACCAGAAGAAACTGCCTTGCTACTATAGACTTCACCAAAGTACACGTTTCTGGCTTGGAAACTCGTTTCTGAGTGCTTCTGGACAAAAGTAACAGCCTAAGTGACAAAATCCTGTCAAAATGCTTTTCGGGCCCTGAAAACACTAAAGTGACATGTTGCTGTTTTCTGACCAACTAGTGATGAAAACCAGAAGAAACTGCCTTGCTACTATAGACTTCACCAAAGTACACGTTTCTGGCTTTGAAACTCGTTTCTGAGTGCTTCTGGACAAAAGTAACAGCCTAAGTGACAAAATGCTGTCAAAATGCTTTTCGGGCCCTGAAAACACTAAAAGTGACATGTTGCTGTTTTCTGACCAACTAGTGATGAAAACCAGAAGAAACTGCCTTGCTACTATAGACTTCACCAAAGTACACGTTTCTGGCTTGGAAACTCGTTTCTGAGTGCTTCTGGACAAAAGTAACAGCCTAAGTGACAACATGCTGTCAAAATGCTTTTTGGGCCCTGAAAACACTAAAAGTGACATGATGCTGTTTTCTGGCCAACTAGTGATGGAAACCAGAGGAAACTGCCTTGCTACTGAAGAAGTCACCAAACCACATGTTTCTGGCTTGGGAATCTCAAAATGCTTTTCGGGGCCTGAAAACACTAAAAGTGACATGATGCTGTTTTCTGACCAACTAGTGATGAAAACCAGAAGAAACTGCCTTGCTACTATAGACTTCACCAAAGTACACGTTTCTGGCTTGGAAACTCGTTTCTGAGTGCTTCTGGACAAAAGTAACAGCCTAAGTGACAACATGCTGTCAAAATGCTTTTCGGGCCCTGAAAACACTAAAAGTGAAATGTTGCTGTTTTCTGACCAACTAGTGATGAAAACCAGAAGAAACTGCCTTGCTACTATAGACTTCACCAAAGTACACGTTTCTGGCTTGGAAACTCGTTTCTGAGTGCTTCTGGACAAAAGTAACAGCCTAAGTGACAAAATCCTGTCAAAATGCTTTTCGGGCCCTGAAAACACTAAAAGTGACATGTTGCTGTTTTCTGACCAACTAGTGATGAAAACCAGAAGAAACTGCCTTGCTACTATAGACTTCACCAAAGTACACGTTTCTGGCTTTGAAACTCGTTTCTGAGTGCTTCTGGACAAAAGTAACAGCCTAAGTGACAAAATGCTGTCAAAATGCTTTTCGGGCCCTGAAAACACTAAAAGTGACATGTTGCTGTTTTCTGACCAACTAGTGATGAAAACCAGAAGAAACTGCCTTGCTACTATAGACTTCACCAAAGTACACGTTTCTGGCTTGGAAACTCGTTTCTGAGTGCTTCTGGACAAAAGTAACAGCCTAAGTGACAACATGCTGTCAAAATGCTTTTTGGGCCCTGAAAACACTAAAAGTGACATGATGCTGTTTTCTGGCCAACTAGTGATGGAAACCAGAGGAAACTGCCTTGCTACTGAAGAAGTCACCAAACCACATGTTTCTGGCTTGGGAATCTCAAAATGCTTTTCGGGGCCTGAAAACACTAAAAGTGACATGATGCTGTTTTCTGACCAACTAGTGATGAAAACCAGAAGAAACTGCCTTGCTACTATAGACTTCACCAAAGTACACGTTTCTGGCTTGGAAACTCGTTTCTGAGTGCTTCTGGACAAAAGTAACAGCCTAAGTGACAACATGCTGTCAAAATGCTTTTCGGGCCCTGAAAACACTAAAAGTGAAATGTTGCTGTTTTCTGACCAACTAGTGATGAAAACCAGAAGAAACTGCCTTGCTACTATAGACTTCACCAAAGTACACGTTTCTGGCTTGGAAACTCGTTTCTGAGTGCTTCTGGACAAAAGTAACAGCCTAAGTGACAAAATCCTGTCAAAATGCTTTTCGGGCCCTGAAAACACTAAAAGTGACATGTTGCTGTTTTCTGACCAACTAGTGATGAAAACCAGAAGAAACTGCCTTGCTACTATAGACTTCACCAAAGTACACGTTTCTGGCTTGGAAACTCGTTTCTGAGTGCTTCTGGACAAAAGTAACAGCCTAAGTGACAAAATGCTGTCAAAATGCTTTTCGGGCCCTGAAAACACTAAAAGTGACATGTTGCTGTTTTCTGACCAACTAGTGATGAAAACCAGAAGAAACTGCCTTGCTACTATAGACTTCACCAAAGTACACGTTTCTGGCTTGGAAACTCGTTTCTGAGTGCTTCTGGACAAAAGTAACAGCCTAAGTGACAAAATCCTGTCAAAATGCTTTTCGGGCCCTGAAAACACTAAAAGTGACATGTTGCTGTTTTCTGACCAACTAGTGATGAAAACCAGAAGAAACTGCCTTGCTACTATAGACTTCACCAAAGTACACGTTTCTGGCTTTGAAACTCGTTTCTGAGTGCTTCTGGACAAAAGTAACAGCCTAAGTGACAAAATGCTGTCAAAATGCTTTTCGGGCCCTGAAAACACTAAAAGTGACATGTTGCTGTTTTCTGACCAACTAGTGATGAAAACCAGAAGAAACTGCCTTGCTACTATAGACTTCACCAAAGTACACGTTTCTGGCTTGGAAACTCGTTTCTGAGTGCTTCTGGACAAAAGTAACAGCCTAAGTGACAACATGCTGTCAAAATGCTTTTTGGGCCCTGAAAACACTAAAAGTGACATGATGCTGTTTTCTGGCCAACTAGTGATGGAAACCAGAGGAAACTGCCTTGCTACTGAAGAAGTCACCAAACCACATGTTTCTGGCTGGGAAATCTCAAAATGCTTTTCAGGGCCTGAAAACACTAAAAGTGACATGTTGCTGTTTTCTGACCAACTAGTGATGAAAACCAGAAGAAACTGCCTTGCTACTATAGACTTCACCAAAGTACACGTTTCTGGCTTGGAAACTCGTTTCTGAGTGCTTCTGGACAAAAGTAACAGCCTAAGTGACAACATGCTGTCAAAATGCTTTTCGGGCCCTGAAAATACTAAAAGTGACATGTTGCTGTTTTCTGACCAACTAGTGATGAAAACCAGAAGAAACTGCCTTGCTACTATAGACTTCACCAAAGTACACGTTTCTGGCTTGGAAACTCGTTTCTGAGTGCTTCTGGACAAAAGTGACAACATGCTGTCAAAATGCTTTTCGGGCCCTGAAAACACTAAAAGTGACATGTTGCTGTTTTCTGACCAACTAGTGATGAAAACCAGAAGAAACTGCCTTGCTACTATAGACTTCACCAAAGTACATGTTTCTGGCTTGGAAACTCGTTTCTGAGTGCTTCTGGACAAAAGTAACAGCCTAAGTGACAACATGCTGTCAAAATGCTTTTCGGGCCCTGAAAACACTAAAAGTGACATGTTGCTGTTTTCTGACCAACTAGTGATGAAAACCAGAAGAAACTGCCTTGCTACTATAGACTTCACCAAAGTACACGTTTCTGGCTTGGAAACTCGTTTCTGAGTGCTTCTGGACAAAAGTAACAGCCTAAGTGACAACATGCTGTCAAAATGCTTTTCGGGCCCTGAAAATACTAAAAGTGACATGATGCTGTTTTCTGGCCAACTAGTGATGGAAACCAGAGGAAACTGCCTTGCTACTGAAGAAGTCACCAAACCACATGTTTCTGGCTTGGGAATCTCAAAATGCTTTTCGGGGCCTGAAAACACTAAAAGTGACATGATGCTGTTTTCTGACCAACTAGTGATGAAAACCAGAAGAAACTGCCTTGCTACTATAGACTTCACCAAAGTACACGTTTCTGGCTTGGAAACTCGTTTCTGAGTGCTTCTGGACAAAAGTAACAGCCTAAGTGACAACATGCTGTCAAAATGCTTTTCGGGCCCTGAAAACACTAAAAGTGACATGTTGCTGTTTTCTGACCAACTAGTGATGAAAACCAGAAGAAACTGCCTTGCTACTATAGACTTCACCAAAGTACACGTTTCTGGCTTGGAAACTCGTTTCTGAGTGCTTCTGGACAAAAGTGACAACATGCTGTCAAAATGCTTTTCGGGCCCTGAAAACACTAAAAGTGACATGTTGCTGTTTTCTGACCAACTAGTGATGAAAACCAGAAGAAACTGCCTTGCTACTATAGACTTCACCAAAGTACATGTTTCTGGCTTGGAAACTCGTTTCTGAGTGCTTCTGGACAAAAGTAACAGCCTAAGTGACAACATGCTGTCAAAATGCTTTTCGGGCCCTGAAAACACTAAAAGTGACATGTTGCTGTTTTCTGACCAACTAGTGATGAAAACCAGAAGAAACTGCCTTGCTACTATAGACTTCACCAAAGTACACGTTTCTGGCTTGGAAACTCGTTTCTGAGTGCTTCTGGACAAAAGTAACAGCCTAAGTGACAACATGCTGTCAAAATGCTTTTCGGGCCCTGAAAACACTAAAAGTGACATGTTGCTGTTTTCTGACCAACTAGTGATGAAAACCAGAAGAAACTGCCTTGCTACTATAGACTTCACCAAAGTACACGTTTCTGGCTTGGAAACTCGTTTCTGAGTGCTTCTGGACAAAAGTGACAACATGCTGTCAAAATGCTTTTCGGGCCCTGAAAACACTAAAAGTGACATGTTGCTGTTTTCTGACCAACTAGTGATGAAAACCAGAAGAAACTGCCTTGCTACTATAGACTTCACCAAAGTACATGTTTCTGGCTTGGAAACTCGTTTCTGAGTGCTTCTGGACAAAAGTAACAGCCTAAGTGACAACATGCTGTCAAAATGCTTTTCGGCCCTGAAAACACTAAAAGTGACATGTTGCTGTTTTCTGACCAACTAGTGATGAAAACCAGAAGAAACTGCCTTGTTACTATAGACTTCAGCAAAGTACATGTTTCTGGCTTGGAAACTTGTTTCTGAGTGCTTCTGGTGAAAAGTAACAGCCTAAGTGACAACATGCTGTCAAAATGCTTTTCGGGCCCTGAAAACACTAAAAGTGACATGTTGCTGTTTTCTGAGCAACTAGTGATGAAAACCAGAAGAAACTGCCTTGCTACTATAGACTTCAGCAAAGTACATGTTTCTGGCTTGGAAACTTGTTTCTGAGTGCTTCTGGACAAAAGTAACAGCCTAAGTGACAACATGCTGTCAAAATGCTTTTCTGGCCCTGAAAACACTAAAAGTGACATGTTGCTGTTTTCTGACCAACTAGTGATGAAAACCAGAAGAAACTGCCTTGTTACTATAGACTTCAGCAAAGTACATGTTTCTGGCTTGGAAACTTGTTTCTGAGTGCTTCTGGACAAAAGTAACAGCCTAAGTGACAACATGCTGTCAAAATGCTTTTCTGGCCCTGAAAACACTAAAAGTGACATGTTGCTGTTTTCTGACCAACTAGTGATGAAAACCACAAGAAACTGCCTTGCTACTATAGACTTCAGCAAAGTACATGTTTCTGGCTTGGAAACTTGTTTCTGAGTGCTTCTGGACAAAAGTAACAGCCTAAGTGACAACATGCTGTCAAAATGCTTTTCTGGCCCTGAAAACACTAAAAGTGACATGTTGCTGTTTTCTGACCAACTAGTGATGAAAACCAGAAGAAACTGCCTTGCTACTATAGACTTCAGCAAAGTACACGTTTCTGGCTTGGAAACTCATTTCTGGGTGCTTCTGGACAAAAGTAACAGTCTAAGTGACAACATGCTGTCAAAATGCTTTTCGGGCCCTGAAAACACTAAAAGTGACATGTTGCTGTTTTCTGAGCAACTAGTGATGAAAACCACAAGAAACTGCCTGGCTACTATAGACTTCAGCAAAGTACATGTTTCTGGCTTGGAAACTTGTTTCTGAGTGCTTCTGGACAAAAGTAACAGCCTAAGTGACAACATGCTGTCAAAATGCTTTTCGGGCCCTGAAAACACTAAAAGTGACATGTTGCGGTTTTCTGACCAACTAGTGATGAAAACCACAAGAAACTGCCTTGCTACTATAGACTTCAGCAAAGTACATGTTTCTGGCTTGGAAACTCGTTTCTGAGTGCTTCTGGTGAAAAGTAACAGCCTAAGTGACAACATGCTGTCAAAATGCTTTTCGGGCCCTGAAAACACTAAAAGTGACATGTTGCTGTTTTCTGACCAACTAGTGATGAAAACCAGAAGAAACTGCCTTGCTACTATAGACTTCACCAAAGTACACGTTTCTGGCTTGGAAACTCATTTCTGGGTGCTTCTGGACAAAAGTAACAGTCTAAGTGACAACATGCTGTCAAAATGCTTTTCGGGCCCTGAAAATACTAAAAGTGACATGTTGCTGTTTTCTGACCAACTTGTGATGAAAACCAGAAGAAACTGCCTTGCTACTATAGACTTCACCAAAGTACACGTTTCTGGCTTGGAAACTCGTTTCTGAGTGCTTCTGGACAAAAGTGACAACATGCTGTCAAAATGCTTTTCGGGCCCTGAAAACACTAAAAGTGACATGTTGCTGTTTTCTGACCAACTAGTGATGAAAACCAGAAGAAACTGCCTTGCTACTATAGACTTCACCAAAGTACACGTTTCTGGCTTGGAAACTCGTTTCTGAGTGCTTCTGGACAAAAGTAACAGCCTAAGTGACAACATGCTGTCAAAATGCTTTTCGGGCCCTGAAAATACTAAAAGTGACATGATGCTGTTTTCTGGCCAACTAGTGATGGAAACCAGAGGAAACTGCCTTGCTACTGAAGAAGTCACCAAACCACATGTTTCTGGTTTGGGAATCTCAAAATGCTTTTCGGGGCCTGAAAACACTAAAAGTGACATGTTGCTGTTTTCTGACCAACTAGTGATGAAAACCAGAAGAAACTGCCTTGTTACTATAGACTTCAGCAAAGTACATGTTTCTGGCTTGGAAACTTGTTTCTGAGTGCTTCTGGACAAAAGTAACAGCCTAAGTGACAACATGCTGTCAAAATGCTTTTCTGGCCCTGAAAACACTAAAAGTGACATGTTGCTGTTTTCTGACCAACTAGTGATGAAAACCACAAGAAACTGCCTTGCTACTATAGACTTCAGCAAAGTACATGTTTCTGGCTTGGAAACTTGTTTCTGAGTGCTTCTGGTGAAAAGTAACAGCCTAAGTGACAACATGCTGTCAAAATGCTTTTCGGGCCCTGAAAACACTAAAAGTGACATGTTGCTGTTTTCTGAGCAACTAGTGATGAAAACCAGAAGAAACTGCCTTGCTACTATAGACTTCAGCAAAGTACATGTTTCTGGCTTGGAAACTTGTTTCTGAGTGCTTCTGGACAAAAGTAACAGCCTAAGTGACAACATGCTGTCAAAATGCTTTTCGGGCCCTGAAAACACTAAAAGTGACATGTTGCTGTTTTCTGAGCAACTAGTGATGAAAACCACAAGAAACTGCCTTGCTACTATAGACTTCAGCAAAGTACATGTTTCTGGCTTGGAAACTTGTTTCTGAGTGCTTCTGGACAAAAGTAACAGCCTAAGTGACAACATGCTGTCAAAATGCTTTTCTGGCCCTGAAAACACTAAAAGTGACATGTTGCTGTTTTCTGACCAACTAGTGATGAAAACCACAAGAAACTGCCTTGCTACTATAGACTTCAGCAAAGTACATGTTTCTGGCTTGGAAACTTGTTTCTGAGTGCTTCTGGACAAAAGTAACAGCCTAAGTGACAACATGCTGTCAAAATGCTTTTCGGGCCCTGAAAACACTAAAAGTGACATGTTGCTGTTTTCTGAGCAACTAGTGATGAAAACCAGAAGAAACTGCCTTGCTACTATAGACTTCAGCAAAGTACATGTTTCTGGCTTGGAAACTTGTTTCTGAGTGCTTCTGGACAAAAGTAACAGCCTAAGTGACAACATGCTGTCAAAATGCTTTTCTGGCCCTGAAAACACTAAAAGTGATATGTTGCTGTTTTCTGACCAACTAGTGATGAAAACCAGAAGAAACTGCCTTGTTACTATAGACTTCAGCAAAGTACATGTTTCTGGCTTGGAAACTTGTTTCTGAGTGCTTCTGGACAAAAGTAACAGCCTAAGTGACAACATGCTGTCAAAATGCTTTTCTGGCCCTGAAAACACTAAAAGTGACATGTTGCTGTTTTCTGACCAACTAGTGATGAAAACCACAAGAAACTGCCTTGCTACTATAGACTTCAGCAAAGTACATGTTTCTGGCTTGGAAACTTGTTTCTGAGTGCTTCTGGTGAAAAGTAACAGCCTAAGTGACAACATGCTGTCAAAATGCTTTTCGGGCCCTGAAAACACTAAAAGTGACATGTTGCTGTTTTCTGAGCAACTAGTGATGAAAACCAGAAGAAACTGCCTTGCTACTATAGACTTCAGCAAAGTACATGTTTCTGGCTTGGAAACTTGTTTCTGAGTGCTTCTGGACAAAAGTAACAGCCTAAGTGACAACATGCTGTCAAAATGCTTTTCGGGCCCTGAAAACACTAAAAGTGACATGTTGCTGTTTTCTGAGCAACTAGTGATGAAAACCAGAAGAAACTGCCTTGCTACTATAGACTTCAGCAAAGTACATGTTTCTGGCTTGGAAACTTGTTTCTGAGTGCTTCTGGACAAAAGTAACAGCCTAAGTGACAACATGCTGTCAAATGCTTTTCGGGCCCTGAAAACACTAAAAGTGACATGTTGCTGTTTTCTGAGCAACTAGTGATGAAAACCACAAGAAACTGCCTTGCTACTATAGACTTCAGCAAAGTACATGTTTCTGGCTTGGAAACTTGTTTCTGAGTGCTTCTGGACAATAGTAACAGCCTAAGTGACAACATGCTGTCAAAATGCTTTTCGGGCCCTGAAAACACTAAAAGTGACATGTTGCTGTTTTCTGAGCAACTAGTGATGAAAACCACAAGAAACTGCCTTGCTACTATAGACTTCAGCAAAGTACACGTTTCTGGCTTGGAAACTCGTTTCTGAGTGCTTCTGGACAAAAGTGACAACATGCTGTCAAAATGCTTTTCGGGCCCTGAAAACACTAAAAGTGACATGTTGCTGTTTTCTGACCAACTAGTGATGAAAACCAGAAGAAACTGCCTTGCTACTATAGACTTCACCAAAGTACACGTTTCTGGCTTGGAAACTCGTTTCTGAGTGCTTCTGGACAAAAGTAACAGCCTAAGTGACAACATGCTGTCAAAATGCTTTTCGGGCCCTGAAAATACTAAAAGTGACATGATGCTGTTTTCTGGCCAACTAGTGATGGAAACCAGAGGAAACTGCCTTGCTACTGAAGAAGTCACCAAACCACATGTTTCTGGTTTGGAATCTCAAAATGCTTTTCGGGGCCTGAAAACACTAAAAGTGACATGTTGCTGTTTTCTGAGCAACTAGTGATGAAAACCAGAAGAAACTGCCTTGCTACTATAGACTTCAGCAAAGTACATGTTTCTGGCTTGGAACTTGTTTCTGAGTGCTTCTGGACAAAAGTAACAGCCTAAGTGACAACATGCTGTCAAAATGCTTTTCGGGCCCTGAAAACACTAAAAGTGACATGTTGCTGTTTTCTGACCAACTAGTGATGAAAACCACAAGAAACTGCCTTGCTACTATAGACTTCAGCAAAGTACATGTTTCTGGCTTGGAAACTTGTTTCTGAGTGCTTCTGGACAAAAGTAACAGCCTAAGTGACAACATGCTGTCAAAATGCTTTTCGGGCCCTGAAAACACTAAAAGTGACATGTTGCTGTTTTCTGAGCAACTAGTGATGAAAACCAGAAGAAACTGCCTTGCTACTATAGACTTCAGCAAAGTACATGTTTCTGGCTTGGAAACTTGTTTCTGAGTGCTTCTGGACAAAAGTAACAGCCTAAGTGACAACATGCTGTCAAAATGCTTTTCTGGCCCTGAAAACACTAAAAGTGACATGTTGCTGTTTTCTGACCAACTAGTGATGAAAACCAGAAGAAACTGCCTTGCTACTATAGACTTCACCAAAGTACACGTTTCTGGCTTGGAAACTCGTTTCTGAGTGCTTCTGGACAAAAAGTGACAACATGCTGTCAAAATGCTTTTCGGGCCCTGAAAACACTAAAAGTGACATGTTGCTGTTTTCTGAGCAACTAGTGATGAAAACCAGAAGAAACTGCCTTGCTACTATAGACTTCAGCAAAGTACATGTTTCTGGCTTGGAAACTTGTTTCTGAGTGCTTCTGGACAAAAGTAACAGCCTAAGTGACAACATGCTGTCAAAATGCTTTTCGGGCCCTGAAAATACTAAAAGTGACATGTTGCTGTTTTCTGACCAACTAGTGATGAAAACCAGAAGAAACTGCCTTGCTACTATAGACTTCACCAAAGTACACGTTTCTGGCTTGGAAACTCGTTTCTGAGTGCTTCTGGACAAAAGTGACAACATGCTGTCAAAATGCTTTTCGGGCCCTGAAAACACTAAAAGTGACATGTTGCTGTTTTCTGACCAACTAGTGATGAAAACCAGAAGAAACTGCCTTGCTACTATAGACTTCACCAAAGTACATGTTTCTGGCTTGGAAACTCGTTTCTGAGTGCTTCTGGACAAAAGTAACAGCCTAAGTGACAACATGCTGTCAAAATGCTTTTCGGGCCCTGAAAACACTAAAAGTGACATGTTGCTGTTTTCTGACCAACTAGTGATGAAAACCAGAAGAAACTGCCTTGCTACTATAGACTTCACCAAAGTACACGTTTCTGGCTTGGAAACTCGTTTCTGAGTGCTTCTGGACAAAAGTAACAGCCTAAGTGACAACATGCTGTCAAAATGCTTTTCGGGCCCTGAAAATACTAAAAGTGACATGATGCTGTTTTCTGGCCAACTAGTGATGGAAACCAGAGGAAACTGCCTTGCTACTGAAGAAGTCACCAAACCACATGTTTCTGGCTTGGGAATCTCAAAATGCTTTTCGGGGCCTGAAAACACTAAAAGTGACATGATGCTGTTTTCTGACCAACTAGTGATGAAAACCAGAAGAAACTGCCTTGCTACTATAGACTTCACCAAAGTACACGTTTCTGGCTTGGAAACTCGTTTCTGAGTGCTTCTGGACAAAAGTAACAGCCTAAGTGACAACATGCTGTCAAAATGCTTTTCGGGCCCTGAAAACACTAAAAGTGACATGTTGCTGTTTTCTGACCAACTAGTGATGAAAACCAGAAGAAACTGCCTTGCTACTATAGACTTCACCAAAGTACACGTTTCTGGCTTGGAAACTCGTTTCTGAGTGCTTCTGGACAAAAGTGACAACATGCTGTCAAAATGCTTTTCGGGCCCTGAAAACACTAAAAGTGACATGTTGCTGTTTTCTGACCAACTAGTGATGAAAACCAGAAGAAACTGCCTTGCTACTATAGACTTCACCAAAGTACATGTTTCTGGCTTGGAAACTCGTTTCTGAGTGCTTCTGGACAAAAGTAACAGCCTAAGTGACAACATGCTGTCAAAATGCTTTTCGGGCCCTGAAAACACTAAAAGTGACATGTTGCTGTTTTCTGACCAACTAGTGATGAAAACCAGAAGAAACTGCCTTGCTACTATAGACTTCACCAAAGTACACGTTTCTGGCTTGGAAACTCGTTTCTGAGTGCTTCTGGACAAAAGTAACAGCCTAAGTGACAACATGCTGTCAAAATGCTTTTCGGGCCCTGAAAATACTAAAAGTGACATGATGCTGTTTTCTGGCCAACTAGTGAAGGAAACCAGAGGAAACTGCCTTGCTACTGAAGAAGTCACCAAACCACATGTTTCTGGTTTGGGAATCTCAAAATGCTTTTCGGGGCCTGAAAACACTAAAAGTGACATGATGCTGTTTTCTGACCAACTAGTGATGAAAACCAGAAGAAACTGCCTTGCTACTATAGACTTCAGCAAAGTACATGTTTCTGGCTTGGAAACTTGTTTCTGAGTGCTTCTGGACAAAAGTAACAGCCTAAGTGACAACATGCTGTCAAAATGCTTTTCGGGCCCTGAAAACACTAAAAGTGACATGTTGCTGTTTTCTGAGCAACTAGTGATGAAAACCACAAGAAACTGCCTTGTTACTATAGACTTCAGCAAAGTACATGTTTCTGGCTTGGAAACTTGTTTCTGAGTGCTTCTGGACAAAAGTAACAGCCTAAGTGACAACATGCCAACATGCTGTCAAAATGCTTTTCTGGCCCTGAAAACACTAAAAGTGACATGTTGCTGTTTTCTGACCAACTAGTGATGAAAACCACAAGAAACTGCCTTGCTACTATAGACTTCAGCAAAGTACATGTTTCTGGCTTGGAAACTTGTTTCTGAGTGCTTCTGGACAAAAGTAACAGCCTAAGTGACAACATGCTGTCAAAATGCTTTTCGGGCCCTGAAAACACTAAAAGTGACATGTTGCTGTTTTCTGAGCAACTAGTGATGAAACCACAAGAAACTGCCTTGCTACTATAGACTTCAGCAAAGTACATGTTTCTGGCTTGGAAACTTGTTTCTGAGTGCTTCTGGACAATAGTAACAGCCTAAGTGACAACATGCTGTCAAAATGCTTTTCGGGCCCTGAAAACACTAAAAGTGACATGTTGCTGTTTTCTGAGCAACTAGTGATGAAAACCACAAGAAACTGCCTTGCTACTATAGACTTCAGCAAAGTACACGTTTCTGGCTTGGAAACTCGTTTCTGAGTGCTTCTGGACAAAAGTGACAACATGCTGTCAAAATGCTTTTCGGGCCCTGAAAACACTAAAAGTGACATGTTGCTGTTTTCTGACCAACTAGTGATGAAAACCAGAAGAAACTGCCTTGCTACTATAGACTTCACCAAAGTACACGTTTCTGGCTTGGAAACTCGTTTCTGAGTGCTTCTGGACAAAAGTAACAGCCTAAGTGACAACATGCTGTCAAAATGCTTTTCGGGCCCTGAAAATACTAAAAGTGACATGATGCTGTTTTCTGGCCAACTAGTGATGGAAACCAGAGGAAACTGCCTTGCTACTGAAGAAGTCACCAAACCACATGTTTCTGGTTTGGGAATCTCAAAATGCTTTTCGGGGCCTGAAAACACTAAAAGTGACATGTTGCTGTTTTCTGACCAACTAGTGATGAAAACCAGAAGAAACTGCCTTGCTACTATAGACTTCAGCAAAGTACATGTTTCTGGCTTGGAAACTTGTTTCTGAGTGCTTCTGGACAAAAGTAACAGCCTAAGTGACAACATGCTGTCAAAATGCTTTTCGGGCCCTGAAAACACTAAAAGTGACATGTTGCTGTTTTCTGAGCAACTAGTGATGAAAACCAGAAGAAACTGCCTTGCTACTATAGACTTCAGCAAAGTACATGTTTCTGGCTTGGAAACTTGTTTCTGAGTGCTTCTGGACAAAAGTAACAGCCTAAGTGACAACATGCTGTCAAAATGCTTTTCGGGCCCTGAAAACACTAAAAGTGACATGTTGCTGTTTTCTGAGCAACTAGTGATGAAAACCAGAAGAAACTGCCTTGCTACTATAGACTTCAGCAAAGTACATGTTTCTGGCTTGGAAACTTGTTTCTGAGTGCTTCTGGACAAAAGTAACAGCCTAAGTGACAACATGCTGTCAAAATGCTTTTCTGGCCCTGAAAACACTAAAAGTGACATGTTGCTGTTTTCTGACCAACTAGTGATGAAAACCAGAAGAAACTGCCTTGCTACTATAGACTTCACCAAAGTACACGTTTCTGGCTTGGAAACTCGTTTCTGAGTGCTTCTGGACAAAAGTGACAACATGCTGTCAAAATGCTTTTCGGGCCCTGAAAACACTAAAAGTGACATGTTGCTGTTTTCTGAGCAACTAGTGATGAAAACCAGAAGAAACTGCCTTGCTACTATAGACTTCAGCAAAGTACATGTTTCTGGCTTGGAAACTTGTTTCTGAGTGCTTCTGGACAAAAGTAACAGCCTAAGTGACAACATGCTGTCAAAATGCTTTTCGGGCCCTGAAAATACTAAAAGTGACATGTTGCTGTTTTCTGACCAACTAGTGATGAAAACCAGAAGAAACTGCCTTGCTACTATAGACTTCACCAAAGTACACGTTTCTGGCTTGGAAACTCGTTTCTGAGTGCTTCTGGACAAAAGTGACAACATGCTGTCAAAATGCTTTTCGGGCCCTGAAAACACTAAAAGTGACATGTTGCTGTTTTCTGACCAACTAGTGATGAAAACCAGAAGAAACTGCCTTGCTACTATAGACTTCACCAAAGTACATGTTTCTGCTTGGAAACTCGTTTCTGAGTGCTTCTGGACAAAAGTAACAGCCTAAGTGACAACATGCTGTCAAAATGCTTTTCGGGCCCTGAAAACACTAAAAGTGACATGTTGCTGTTTTCTGACCAACTAGTGATGAAAACCAGAAGAAACTGCCTTGCTACTATAGACTTCACCAAAGTACACGTTTCTGGCTTGGAAACTCGTTTCTGAGTGCTTCTGGACAAAAGTAACAGCCTAAGTGACAACATGCTGTCAAAATGCTTTTCGGGCCCTGAAAATACTAAAAGTGACATGATGCTGTTTTCTGGCCAACTAGTGATGGAAACCAGAGGAAACTGCCTTGCTACTGAAGAAGTCACCAAACCACATGTTTCTGGCTTGGGAATCTCAAAATGCTTTTCGGGGCCTGAAAACACTAAAAGTGACATGATGCTGTTTTCTGACCAACTAGTGATGAAAACCAGAAGAAACTGCCTTGCTACTATAGACTTCACCAAAGTACACGTTTCTGGCTTGGAAACTCGTTTCTGAGTGCTTCTGGACAAAAGTAACAGCCTAAGTGACAACATGCTGTCAAAATGCTTTTCGGGCCCTGAAAACACTAAAAGTGACATGTTGCTGTTTTCTGACCAACTAGTGATGAAAACCAGAAGAAACTGCCTTGCTACTATAGACTTCACCAAAGTACACAGTCTTTCTGGCTTGGAAACTCGTTTCTGAGTGCTTCTGGACAAAAGTGACAACATGCTGTCAAAATGCTTTTCGGGCCCTGAAAACACTAAAAGTGACATGTTGCTGTTTTCTGACCACTAGTGATGAAAACCAGAAGAAACTGCCTTGCTACTATAGACTTCACCAAAGTACATGTTTCTGGCTTGGAAACTCGTTTCTGAGTGCTTCTGGACAAAAGTAACAGCCTAAGTGACAACATGCTGTCAAAATGCTTTTCGGGCCCTGAAAACACTAAAAGTGACATGTTGCTGTTTTCTGACCAACTAGTGATGAAAACCAGAAGAAACTGCCTTGCTACTATAGACTTCACCAAAGTACACGTTTCTGGCTTGGAAACTCGTTTCTGAGTGCTTCTGGACAAAAGTAACAGCCTAAGTGACAACATGCTGTCAAAATGCTTTTCGGGCCCTGAAAATACTAAAAGTGACATGATGCTGTTTTCTGGCCAACTAGTGATGGAAACCAGAGGAAACTGCCTTGCTACTGAAGAAGTCACCAAACCACATGTTTCTGGTTTGGGAATCTCAAAATGCTTTTCGGGGCCTGAAAACACTAAAAGTGACATGATGCTGTTTTCTGACCAACTAGTGATGAAAACCAGAAGAAACTGCCTTGCTACTATAGACTTCACCAAAGTACATGTTTCTGGCTTGGAAACTTGTTTCTGAGTGCTTCTGGACAAAAGTAACAGCCTAAGTGACAACATGCTGTCAAAATGCTTTTCGGGCCCTGAAAACACTAAAAGTGACATGTTGCTGTTTTCTGAGCAACTAGTGATGAAAACCAGAAGAAACTGCCTTGCTACTATAGACTTCAGCAAAGTACATGTTTCTGGCTTGGAAACTTGTTTCTGAGTGCTTCTGGACAAAAGTAACAGCCTAAGTGACAACATGCTGTCAAAATGCTTTTCGGGCCCTGAAAACACTAAAAGTGACATGTTGCTGTTTTCTGAGAGCAACTAGTGATGAAAACCACAAGAAACTGCCTTGCTACTATAGACTTCAGCAAAGTACATGTTTCTGGCTTGGAAACTTGTTTCTGAGTGCTTCTGGACAATAGTAACAGCCTAAGTGACAACATGCTGTCAAAATGCTTTTCGGGCCCTGAAAACACTAAAAGTGACATGTTGCTGTTTTCTGAGCAACTAGTGATGAAACCACAAGAAACTGCCTTGCTACTATAGACTTCAGCAAAGTACACGTTTCTGGCTTGGAAACTCGTTTCTGAGTGCTTCTGGACAAAAGTGACAACATGCTGTCAAAATGCTTTTCGGGCCCTGAAAACACTAAAAGTGACATGTTGCTGTTTTCTGACCAACTAGTGATGAAAACCAGAAGAAACTGCCTTGCTACTATAGACTTCACCAAAGTACACGTTTCTGGCTTGGAAACTCGTTTCTGAGTGCTTCTGGACAAAAGTAACAGCCTAAGTGACAACATGCTGTCAAAATGCTTTTCGGGCCCTGAAAATACTAAAAGTGACATGATGCTGTTTTCTGGCCAACTAGTGATGGAAACCAGAGGAAACTGCCTTGCTACTGAAGAAGTCACCAAACCACATGTTTCTGGTTTGGGAATCTCAAAATGCTTTTCGGGGCCTGAAAACACTAAAAGTGACATGTTGCTGTTTTCTGAGCAACTAGTGATGAAAACCAGAAGAAACTGCCTTGCTACTATAGACTTCAGCAAAGTACATGTTTCTGGCTTGGAAACTTGTTTCTGAGTGCTTCTGGACAAAAGTAACAGCCTAAGTGACAACATGCTGTCAAAATGCTTTTCGGGCCCTGAAAACACTAAAAGTGACATGTTGCTGTTTTCTGACCAACTAGTGATGAAAACCACAAGAAACTGCCTTGCTACTATAGACTTCAGCAAAGTACATGTTTCTGGCTTGGAAACTTGTTTCTGAGTGCTTCTGGACAAAAGTAACAGCCTAAGTGACAACATGCTGTCAAAATGCTTTTCGGGCCCTGAAAACACTAAAAGTGACATGTTGCTGTTTTCTGAGCAACTAGTGATGAAAACCAGAAGAAACTGCCTTGCTACTATAGACTTCAGCAAAGTACATGTTTCTGGCTTGGAAACTTGTTTCTGAGTGCTTCTGGACAAAAGTAACAGCCTAAGTGACAACATGCTGTCAAAATGCTTTTCGGGCCCTGAAAACACTAAAAGTGACATGTTGCTGTTTTCTGAGCAACTAGTGATGAAAACCAGAAGAAACTGCCTTGCTACTATAGACTTCAGCAAAGTACATGTTTCTGGCTTGGAAACTTGTTTCTGAGTGCTTCTGGACAAAAGTAACAGCCTAAGTGACAACATGCTGTCAAAATGCTTTTCTGGCCCTGAAAACACTAAAAGTGACATGTTGCTGTTTTCTGACCAACTAGTGATGAAAACCAGAAGAAACTGCCTTGCTACTATAGACTTCACCAAAGTACACGTTTCTGGCTTGGAAACTCGTTTCTGAGTGCTTCTGGACAAAAGTGACAACATGCTGTCAAAATGCTTTTCGGGCCCTGAAAACACTAAAAGTGACATGTTGCTGTTTCTGAGCAACTAGTGATGAAAACCAGAAGAAACTGCCTTGCTACTATAGACTTCAGCAAAGTACATGTTTCTGGCTTGGAAACTTGTTTCTGAGTGCTTCTGGACAAAAGTAACAGCCTAAGTGACAACATGCTGTCAAAATGCTTTTCGGCCCTGAAAATACTAAAAGTGACATGTTGCTGTTTTCTGACCAACTAGTGATGAAAACCAGAAGAAACTGCCTTGCTACTATAGACTTCACCAAAGTACACGTTTCTGGCTTGGAAACTCGTTTCTGAGTGCTTCTGGACAAAAGTGACAACATGCTGTCAAAATGCTTTTCGGGCCCTGAAAACACTAAAAGTGACATGTTGCTGTTTTCTGACCAACTAGTGATGAAAACCAGAAGAAACTGCCTTGCTACTATAGACTTCACCAAAGTACATGTTTCTGGCTTGGAAACTCGTTTCTGAGTGCTTCTGGACAAAAGTAACAGCCTAAGTGACAACATGCTGTCAAAATGCTTTTCGGGCCCTGAAAACACTAAAAGTGACATGTTGCTGTTTTCTGACCAACTAGTGATGAAAACCAGAAGAAACTGCCTTGCTACTATAGACTTCACCAAAGTACACGTTTCTGGCTTGGAAACTCGTTTTCTGAGTGCTTCTGGACAAAAGTAACAGCCTAAGTGACAACATGCTGTCAAAATGCTTTTCGGGCCCTGAAAATACTAAAAGTGACATGATGCTGTTTTCTGGCCAACTAGTGATGGAAACCAGAGGAAACTGCCTTGCTACTGAAGAAGTCACCAAACCACATGTTTCTGGCTTGGGAATCTCAAAATGCTTTTCGGGGCCTGAAAACACTAAAAGTGACATGATGCTGTTTTCTGACCAACTAGTGATGAAAACCAGAAGAAACTGCCTTGCTACTATAGACTTCACCAAAGTACACGTTTCTGGCTTGGAAACTCGTTTCTGAGTGCTTCTGGACAAAAGTAACAGCCTAAGTGACAACATGCTGTCAAAATGCTTTTCGGGCCCTGAAAACACTAAAAGTGACATGTTGCTGTTTTCTGACCAACTAGTGATGAAAACCAGAAGAAACTGCCTTGCTACTATAGACTTCACCAAAGTACACGTTTCTGGCTTGGAAACTCGTTTCTGAGTGCTTCTGGACAAAAGTGACAACATGCTGTCAAAATGCTTTTCGGGCCCTGAAAACACTAAAAGTGACATGTTGCTGTTTTCTGACCAACTAGTGATGAAAACCAGAAGAAACTGCCTTGCTACTATAGACTTCACCAAAGTACATGTTTCTGGCTTGGAAACTCGTTTCTGAGTGCTTCTGGACAAAAGTAACAGCCTAAGTGACAACATGCTGTCAAAATGCTTTTCGGGCCCTGAAAACACTAAAAGTGACATGTTGCTGTTTTCTGACCAACTAGTGATGAAAACCAGAAGAAACTGCCTTGCTACTATAGACTTCACCAAAGTACACGTTTCTGGCTTGGAAACTCGTTTCTGAGTGCTTCTGGACAAAAGTAACAGCCTAAGTGACAACATGCTGTCAAAATGCTTTTCGGGCCCTGAAAATACTAAAAGTGACATGATGCTGTTTTCTGGCCAACTAGTGAAGGAAACCAGAGGAAACTGCCTTGCTACTGAAGAAGTCACCAAACCACATGTTTCTGGTTTGGGAATCTCAAAATGCTTTTCGGGGCCTGAAAACACTAAAAGTGACATGATGCTGTTTTCTGACCAACTAGTGATGAAAACCAGAAGAAACTGCCTTGCTACTATAGACTTCAGCAAAGTACATGTTTCTGGCTTGGAAACTTGTTTCTGAGTGCTTCTGGACAAAAGTAACAGCCTAAGTGACAACATGCTGTCAAAATGCTTTTCGGGCCCTGAAAACACTAAAAGTGACATGTTGCTGTTTTCTGAGCAACTAGTGATGAAAACCACAAGAAACTGCCTTGTTACTATAGACTTCAGCAAAGTACATGTTTCTGGCTTGGAAACTTGTTTCTGAGTGCTTCTGGACAAAAGTAACAGCCTAAGTGACAACATGCTGTCAAAAATGCTTTTCTGGCCCTGAAAACACTAAAAGTGACATGTTGCTGTTTTCTGACCAACTAGTGATGAAAACCACAAGAAACTGCCTTGCTACTATAGACTTCAGCAAAGTACATGTTTCTGGCTTGGAAACTTGTTTCTGAGTGCTTTCTGGACAAAAGTAACAGCCTAAGTGACAACATGCTGTCAAAATGCTTTTCGGGCCCTGAAAACACTAAAAGTGACATGTTGCTGTTTTCTGAGCAACTAGTGATGAAAACCACAAGAAACTGCCTTGCTACTATAGACTTCAGCAAAGTACATGTTTCTGGCTTGGAAACTTGTTTCTGAGTGCTTCTGGACAATAGTAACAGCCTAAGTGACAACATGCTGTCAAAATGCTTTTCGGGCCCTGAAAACACTAAAAGTGACATGTTGCTGTTTTCTGAGCAACTAGTGATGAAAACCACAAGAAACTGCCTTGCTACTATAGACTTCAGCAAAGTACACGTTTCTGGCTTGGAAACTCGTTTCTGAGTGCTTCTGGACAAAAGTGACAACATGCTGTCAAAATGCTTTTCGGGCCCTGAAAACACTAAAAGTGACATGTTGCTGTTTTCTGACCAACTAGTGATGAAAACCAGAAGAAACTGCCTTGCTACTATAGACTTCACCAAAGTACACGTTTCTGGCTTGGAAACTCGTTTCTGAGTGCTTCTGGACAAAAGTAACAGCCTAAGTGACAACATGCTGTCAAAATGCTTTTCGGGCCCTGAAAATACTAAAAGTGACATGATGCTGTTTTCTGGCCAACTAGTGATGGAAACCAGAGGAAACTGCCTTGCTACTGAAGAAGTCACCAAACCACATGTTTCTGGTTTGGGAATCTCAAAATGCTTTTCGGGGCCTGAAAACACTAAAAGTGACATGTTGCTGTTTTCTGAGCAACTAGTGATGAAAACCAGAAGAAACTGCCTTGCTACTATAGACTTCAGCAAAGTACATGTTTCTGGCTTGGAAACTTGTTTCTGAGTGCTTCTGGACAAAAGTAACAGCCTAAGTGACAACATGCTGTCAAAATGCTTTTCGGGCCCTGAAAACACTAAAAGTGACATGTTGCTGTTTTCTGACCAACTAGTGATGAAAACCACAAGAAACTGCCTTGCTACTATAGACTTCAGCAAAGTACATGTTTCTGGCTTGGAAACTTGTTTCTGAGTGCTTCTGGACAAAAGTAACAGCCTAAGTGACAACATGCTGTCAAAATGCTTTTCGGGCCCTGAAAACACTAAAAGTGACATGTTGCTGTTTTCTGAGCAACTAGTGATGAAAACCAGAAGAAACTGCCTTGCTACTATAGACTTCAGCAAAATACATGTTTCTGGCTTGGAAACTTGTTTCTGAGTGCTTCTGGACAAAAGTAACAGCCTAAGTGACAACATGCTGTCAAAATGCTTTTCTGGCCCTGAAAACACTAAAAGTGACATGTTGCTGTTTTCTGAGCAACTAGTGATGAAAACCAGAAGAAACTGCCTTGCTACTATAGACTTCACCAAAGTACACGTTTCTGGCTTGGAAACTCGTTTTCTGAGTGCTTCTGGACAAAAGTGACAACATGCTGTCAAAATGCTTTTCGGGCCCTGAAAACACTAAAAGTGACATGTTGCTGTTTTCTGACCAACTAGTGATGAAAACCAGAAGAAACTGCCTTGCTACTATAGACTTCAGCAAAGTACATGTTTCTGGCTTGGAAACTTGTTTCTGAGTGCTTCTGGACAAAAGTAACAGCCTAAGTGACAACATGCTGTCAAAATGCTTTTCGGGCCCTGAAAATTACTAAAAGTGACATGTTGCTGTTTTCTGACCAACTAGTGATGAAAACCAGAAGAAACTGCCTTGCTACTATAGACTTCACCAAAGTACACGTTTCTGGCTTGGAAACTCGTTTCTGAGTGCTTCTGGACAAAAGTGACAACATGCTGTCAAAATGCTTTTCGGGCCCTGAAAACACTAAAAGTGACATGTTGCTGTTTTTCTGACCAACTAGTGATGAAAACCAGAAGAAACTGCCTTGCTACTATAGACTTCACCAAAGTACATGTTTCTGGCTTGGAAACTCGTTTCTGAGTGCTTCTGGACAAAAGTAACAGCCTAAGTGACAACATGCTGTCAAAATGCTTTTCGGGCCCTGAAAACACTAAAAGTGACATGTTGCTGTTTTCTGACCAACTAGTGATGAAAACCAGAAGAAACTGCCTTGCTACTATAGACTTCACCAAAGTACACGTTTCTGGCTTGGAAACTCGTTTCTGAGTGCTTCTGGACAAAAGTAACAGCCTAAGTGACAACATGCTGTCAAAATGCTTTTCGGGCCCTGAAAATACTAAAAGTGACATGATGCTGTTTTCTGGCCAACTAGTGATGGAAACCAGAGGAAACTGCCTTGCTACTGAAGAAGTCACCAAACCACATGTTTCTGGCTTGGGAATCTCAAAATGCTTTTCGGGGCCTGAAAACACTAAAAGTGACATGATGCTGTTTTCTGACCAACTAGTGATGAAAACCAGAAGAAACTGCCTTGCTACTATAGACTTCACCAAAGTACACGTTTCTGGCTTGGAAACTCGTTTCTGAGTGCTTCTGGACAAAAGTAACAGCCTAAGTGACAACATGCTGTCAAAATGCTTTTCGGGCCCTGAAAACACAAAAGTGACATGTTGCTGTTTTCTGACCAACTAGTGATGAAAACCAGAAGAAACTGCCTTGCTACTATAGACTTCACCAAAGTACACGTTTCTGGCTTGGAAACTCGTTTCTGAGTGCTTCTGGACAAAAGTGACAACATGCTGTCAAAATGCTTTTCGGGCCCTGAAAACACTAAAAGTGACATGTTGCTGTTTTCTGACCAACTAGTGATGAAAACCAGAAGAAACGCTACTATAGACTTCACCAAAGTACATGTTTCTGGCTTGGAAACTCGTTTCTGAGTGCTTCTGGACAAAAGTAACAGCCTAAGTGACAACATGCTGTCAAAATGCTTTTCGGGCCCTGAAAACACTAAAAGTGACATGTTGCTGTTTTCTGACCAACTAGTGATGAAAACCAGAAGAAACTGCCTTGCTACTATAGACTTCACCAAAGTACACGTTTCTGGCTTGGAAACTCGTTTCTGAGTGCTTCTGGACAAAAGTAACAGCCTAAGTGACAACATGCTGTCAAAATGCTTTTCGGGCCCTGAAAATACTAAAAGTGACATGATGCTGTTTTCTGGCCAACTAGTGATGGAAACCAGAGGAAACTGCCTTGCTACTGAAGAAGTCACCAAACCACATGTTTCTGGTTTGGGAATCTCAAAATGCTTTTCGGGGCCTGAAAACACTAAAAGTGACATGATGCTGTTTTCTGACCAACTAGTGATGAAACCAGAAGAAACTGCCTTGCTACTATAGACTTCACCAAAGTACATGTTTCTGGCTTGGAAACTTGTTTCTGAGTGCTTCTGGACAAAAGTAACAGCCTAAGTGACAACATGCTGTCAAAATGCTTTTCGGGCCCTGAAAACACTAAAAGTGACATGTTGCTGTTTTCTGAGCAACTAGTGATGAAAACCACAAGAAACTGCCTTGTTACTATAGACTTCAGCAAAGTACATGTTTCTGGCTTGGAAACTTGTTTCTGAGTGCTTCTGGACAAAAGTAACAGCCTAAGTGACAACATGCTGTCAAAATGCTTTTCTGGCCCTGAAAACACTAAAAGTGACATGTTGCTGTTTTCTGACCAACTAGTGATGAAAACCACAAGAAACTGCCTTGCTACTATAGACTTCAGCAAAGTACATGTTTCTGGCTTGGAAACTTGTTTCTGAGTGCTTCTGGACAAAAGTAACAGCCTAAGTGACAACATGCTGTCAAAATGCTTTTCGGGCCCTGAAAACACTAAAAGTGACATGTTGCTGTTTTCTGAGCAACTAGTGATGAAAACCAGAAGAAACTGCCTTGCTACTATAGACTTCAGCAAAGTACATGTTTCTGGCTTGGAAACTTGTTTCTGAGTGCTTCTGGACAAAAGTAACAGCCTAAGTGACAACATGCTGTCAAAATGCTTTTCGGGCCCTGAAAACACTAAAAGTGACATGTTGCTGTTTTCTGAGCAACTAGTGATGAAAACAGAAGAAACTGCCTTGCTACTATAGACTTCAGCAAAGTACATGTTTCTGGCTTGGAAACTTGTTTCTGAGTGCTTCTGGACAAAAGTAACAGCCTAAGTGACAACATGCTGTCAAAATGCTTTTCGGGCCCTGAAAACACTAAAAGTGACATGTTGCTGTTTTCTGACCAACTAGTGATGAAAACCACAAGAAACTGCCTTGCTACTATAGACTTCAGCAAAGTACATGTTTCTGGCTTGGAAACTTGTTTCTGAGTGCTTCTGGACAAAAGTAACAGCCTAAGTGACAACATGCTGTCAAAATGCTTTTCGGGCCCTGAAAACACTAAAAGTGACATGTTGCTGTTTTCTGACCAACTAGTGATGAAAACCAGAAGAAACTGCCTTGCTACTATAGACTTCACCAAAGTACACGTTTCTGGCTTGGAAACTCGTTTCTGAGTGCTTCTGGACAAAAGTGACAACATGCTGTCAAAATGCTTTTCGGGCCCTGAAAACACTAAAAGTGACATGTTGCTGTTTTCTGAGCAACTAGTGATGAAAACCACAAGAAACTGCCTGGCTACTATAGACTTCAGCAAAGTACATGTTTCTGGCTTGGAAACTTGTTTCTGAGTGCTTCTGGACAAAAGTAACAGCCTAAGTGACAACATGCTGTCAAAATGCTTTTCGGGCCCTGAAAACACTAAAAGTGACATGTTGCTGTTTTCTGAGCAACTAGTGATGAAAACCAGAAGAAACTGCCTTGCTACTATAGACTTCAGCAAAGTACATGTTTCTGGCTTGGAAACTTGTTTCTGAGTGCTTCTGGACAAAAGTAACAGCCTAAGTGACAACATGCTGTCAAAATGCTTTTCGGGCCCTGAAAACACTAAAAGTGACATGTTGCTGTTTTCTGAGCAACTAGTGATGAAAACCAGAAGAAACTGCCTTGCTACTATAGACTTCAGCAAAGTACATGTTTCTGGCTTGGAAACTTGTTTCTGAGTGCTTCTGGACAAAAGTAACAGCCTAAGTGACAACATGCTGTCAAAATGCTTTTCTGGCCCTGAAAACACTAAAAGTGACATGTTGCTGTTTTCTGAGCAACTAGTGATGAAAACCACAAGAAACTGCCTTGCTACTATAGACTTCAGCAAAGTACATGTTTCTGGCTTGGAAACTTGTTTCTGAGTGCTTCTGGACAAAAGTAACAGCCTAAGTGACAACATGCTGTCAAAATGCTTTTCGGGCCCTGAAAACACTAAAAGTGACATGTTGCTGTTTTCTGAGCAACTAGTGATGAAAACCACAAGAAACTGCCTTGTTACTATAGACTTCAGCAAAGTACATGTTTCTGGCTTGGAAACTTGTTTCTGAGTGCTTCTGGACAAAAGTAACAGCCTAAGTGACAACATGCTGTCAAAATGCTTTTCTGGCCCTGAAAACACTAAAAGTGACATGTTGCTGTTTTCTGACCAACTAGTGATGAAAACCACAAGAAACTGCCTTGCTACTATAGACTTCAGCAAAGTACATGTTTCTGGCTTGGAAACTTGTTTCTGAGTGCTTCTGGACAAAAGTAACAGCCTAAGTGACAACATGCTGTCAAAATGCTTTTCGGGCCCTGAAAACACTAAAAGTGACATGTTGCTGTTTTCTGACCAACTAGTGATGAAAACCACAAGAAACTGCCTTGCTACTATAGACTTCAGCAAAGTACATGTTTCTGGCTTGGAAACTTGTTTCTGAGTGCTTCTGGACAAAAGTAACAGCCTAAGTGACAACATGCTGTCAAAATGCTTTTCTGGCCCTGAAAACACTAAAAGTGACATGTTGCTGTTTTCTGACCAACTAGTGATGAAAACCAGAAGAAACTGCCTTGCTACTATAGACTTCACCAAAGTACACGTTTCTGGCTTGGAAACTCGTTTCTGAGTGCTTCTGGACAAAAGTGACAACATGCTGTCAAAATGCTTTTCGGGCCCTGAAAACACTAAAAGTGACATGTTGCTGTTTTCTGAGCAACTAGTGATGAAAACCACAAGAAACTGCCTGGCTACTATAGACTTCAGCAAAGTACATGTTTCTGGCTTGGAAACTTGTTTCTGAGTGCTTCTGGACAAAAGTAACAGCCTAAGTGACAACATGCTGTCAAAATGCTTTTCGGGCCCTGAAAACACTAAAAGTGACATGTTGCTGTTTTCTGAGCAACTAGTGATGAAAACCAGAAGAAACTGCCTTGTTACTATAGACTTCAGCAAAGTACATGTTTCTGGCTTGGAAACTTGTTTCTGAGTGCTTCTGGACAAAAGTAACAGCCTAAGTGACAACATGCTGTCAAAATGCTTTTCTGGCCCTGAAAACACTAAAAGTGACATGTTGCTGTTTTCTGACCAACTAGTGATGAAAACCACAAGAAACTGCCTTGCTACTATAGACTTCAGCAAAGTACATGTTTCTGGCTTGGAAACTTGTTTCTGAGTGCTTCTGGACAAAAGTAACAGCCTAAGTGACAACATGCTGTCAAAATGCTTTTCGGGCCCTGAAAACACTAAAAGTGACATGTTGCTGTTTTCTGACCAACTAGTGATGAAAACCACAAGAAACTGCCTTGCTACTATAGACTTCAGCAAAGTACATGTTTCTGGCTTGGAAACTTGTTTCTGAGTGCTTCTGGACAAAAGTAACAGCCTAAGTGACAACATGCTGTCAAAATGCTTTTCTGGCCCTGAAAACACTAAAAGTGACATGTTGCTGTTTTCTGACCAACTAGTGATGAAAACCAGAAGAAACTGCCTTGCTACTATAGACTTCACCAAAGTACACGTTTCTGGCTTGGAAACTCGTTTCTGAGTGCTTCTGGACAAAAGTGACAACATGCTGTCAAAATGCTTTTCGGGCCCTGAAAACACTAAAAGTGACATGTTGCTGTTTTCTGAGCAACTAGTGATGAAAACCAGAAGAAACTGCCTTGCTACTATAGACTTCAGCAAAGTACATGTTTCTGGCTTGGAAACTTGTTTCTGAGTGCTTCTGGACAAAAGTGACAACATGCTGTCAAAATGCTTTTCGGGCCCTGAAAACACTAAAAGTGACATGTTGCTGTTTTCTGAGCAACTAGTGATGAAAACCAGAAGAAACTGCCTTGCTACTATAGACTTCAGCAAAGTACATGTTTCTGGCTTGGAAACTTGTTTCTGAGTGCTTCTGGACAAAAGTAACAGCCTAAGTGACAACATGCTGTCAAAATGCTTTTCGGGCCCTGAAAACACTAAAAGTGACATGTTGCTGTTTTCTGAGCAACTAGTGATGAAAACCACAAGAAACTGCCTTGTTACTATAGACTTCAGCAAAGTACATGTTTCTGGCTTGGAAACTTGTTTCTGAGTGCTTCTGGACAAAAGTAACAGCCTAAGTGACAACATGCTGTCAAAATGCTTTTCTGGCCCTGAAAACACTAAAAGTGACATGTTGCTGTTTTCTGACCAACTAGTGATGAAAACCAGAAGAAAATGCCTTGCTACTATAGACTTCACCAAAGTACACGTTTCTGGCTTGGAAACTCGTTTCTGAGTGCTTCTGGACAAAAGTGACAACATGCTGTCAAAATGCTTTTCGGGCCCTGAAAACACTAAAAGTGACATGTTGCTGTTTTCTGAGCAACTAGTGATGAAAACCAGAAGAAACTGCCTTGCTACTATAGACTTCAGCAAAGTACATGTTTCTGGCTTGGAAACTTGTTTCTGAGTGCTTCTGGACAAAAGTAACAGCCTAAGTGACAACATGCTGTCAAAATGCTTTTCGGGCCCTGAAAACACTAAAAGTGACATGTTGCTGTTTTCTGAGCAACTAGTGATGAAAACCACAAGAAACTGCCTTGTTACTATAGACTTCAGCAAAGTACATGTTTCTGGCTTGGAAACTTGTTTCTGAGTGCTTCTGGACAAAAGTAACAGCCTAAGTGACAACATGCTGTCAAAATGCTTTTCTGGCCCTGAAAACACTAAAAGTGACATGTTGCTGTTTTCTGACCAACTAGTGATGAAAACCACAAGAAACTGCCTTGCTACTATAGACTTCAGCAAAGTACATGTTTCTGGCTTGGAAACTTGTTTCTGAGTGCTTCTGGACAAAAGTAACAGCCTAAGTGACAACATGCTGTCAAAATGCTTTTCGGGCCCTGAAAACACTAAAAGTGACATGTTGCTGTTTTCTGACCAACTAGTGATGAAAACCACAAGAAACTGCCTTGCTACTATAGACTTCAGCAAAGTACATGTTTCTGGCTTGGAAACTTGTTTCTGAGTGCTTCTGGACAAAAGTAACAGCCTAAGTGACAACATGCTGTCAAAATGCTTTTCGGGCCCTGAAAACACTAAAAGTGACATGTTGCTGTTTTCTGAGCAACTAGTGATGAAAACCAGAAGAAACTGCCTTGCTACTATAGACTTCAGCAAAGTACATGTTTCTGGCTTGGAAACTTGTTTCTGAGTGCTTCTGGACAAAAGTAACAGCCTAAGTGACAACATGCTGTCAAAATGCTTTTCGGGCCCTGAAAACACTAAAAGTGACATGTTGCTGTTTTCTGAGCAACTAGTGATGAAAACCAGAAGAAACTGCCTTGTTACTATAGACTTCAGCAAAGTACATGTTTCTGGCTTGGAAACTTGTTTCTGAGTGCTTCTGGACAAAAGTAACAGCCTAAGTGACAACATGCTGTCAAATGCTTTTCGGGCCCTGAAAACACTAAAAGTGACATGTTGCTGTTTTCTGAGCAACTAGTGATGAAAACCACAAGAAACTGCCTTGCTACTATAGACTTCAGCAAAGTACATGTTTCTGGCTTGGAAACTTGTTTCTGAGTGCTTCTGGACAAAAGTAACAGCCTAAGTGACAACATGCTGTCAAAATGCTTTTCGGGCCCTGAAAACACTAAAAGTGACATGTTGCTGTTTTCTGAGCAACTAGTGATGAAAACCACAAGAAACTGCCTTGCTACTATAGACTTCAGCAAAGTACATGTTTCTGGCTTGGAAACTTGTTTCTGAGTGCTTCTGGACAAAAGTAACAGCCTAAGTGACAACATGCTGTCAAAATGCTTTTCTGGCCCTGAAAACACTAAAAGTGACATGTTGCTGTTTTCTGACCAACTAGTGATGAAAACCACAAGAAACTGCCTTGCTACTATAGACTTCAGCAAAGTACATGTTTCTGGCTTGGAAACTTGTTTCTGAGTGCTTCTGGACAAAAGTAACAGCCTAAGTGACAACATGCTGTCAAAATGCTTTTCGGGCCCTGAAAACACTAAAAGTGACATGTTGCTGTTTTCTGAGCAACTAGTGATGAAAACCAGAAGAAACTGCCTTGCTACTATAGACTTCAGCAAAGTACATGTTTCTGGCTTGGAAACTTGTTTCTGAGTGCTTCTGGACAAAAGTAACAGCCTAAGTGACAACATGCTGTCAAAATGCTTTTCGGGCCCTGAAAACACTAAAAGTGACATGTTGCTGTTTTCTGACCAACTAGTGATGAAAACCAGAAGAAACTGCCTTGCTACTATAGACTTCACCAAAGTACACGTTTCTGGCTTGGAAACTCGTTTCTGAGTGCTTCTGGACAAAAGTGACAACATGCTGTCAAAATGCTTTTCGGGCCCTGAAAACACTAAAAGTGACATGTTGCTGTTTTCTGAGCAACTAGTGATGAAAACCACAAGAAACTGCCTGGCTACTATAGACTTCAGCAAAGTACATGTTTCTGGCTTGGAAACTTGTTTCTGAGTGCTTCTGGACAAAAGTAACAGCCTAAGTGACAACATGCTGTCAAAATGCTTTTCTGGCCCTGAAAACACTAAAAGTGACATGTTGCTGTTTTCTGACCAACTAGTGATGAAAACCAGAAGAAACTGCCTTGCTACTATAGACTTCACCAAAGTACACGTTTCTGGCTTGGAAACTCGTTTCTGAGTGCTTCTGGACAAAAGTGACAACATGCTGTCAAAATGCTTTTCGGGCCCTGAAAACACTAAAAGTGACATGTTGCTGTTTTCTGAGCAACTAGTGATGAAAACCAGAAGAAACTGCCTTGCTACTATAGACTTCAGCAAAGTACATGTTTCTGGCTTGGAAACTTGTTCTGAGTGCTTCTGGACAAAAGTGACAACATGCTGTCAAAATGCTTTTCGGGCCCTGAAAACACTAAAAGTGACATGTTGCTGTTTTCTGAGCAACTAGTGATGAAAACCAGAAGAAACTGCCTTGCTACTATAGACTTCAGCAAAGTACATGTTTCTGGCTTGGAAACTTGTTTCTGAGTGCTTCTGGACAAAAGTAACAGCCTAAGTGACAACATGCTGTCAAAATGCTTTTCGGGCACTGAAAACACTAAAGTGACATGTTGCTGTTTTCTGAGCAACTAGTGATGAAAACCACAAGAAACTGCCTTGTTACTATAGACTTCAGCAAAGTACATGTTTCTGGCTTGGAAACTTGTTTCTGAGTGCTTCTGGACAAAAGTAACAGCCTAAGTGACAACATGCTGTCAAAATGCTTTTCTGGCCCTGAAAACACTAAAAGTGACATGTTGCTGTTTTCTGACCAACTAGTGATGAAAACCACAAGAAACTGCCTTGCTACTATAGACTTCAGCAAAGTACATGTTTCTGGCTTGGAAACTTGTTTCTGAGTGCTTCTGGACAAAAGTAACAGCCTAAGTGACAACATGCTGTCAAAATGCTTTTCGGGCCCTGAAAACACTAAAAGTGACATGTTGCTGTTTTCTGACCAACTAGTGATGAAAACCACAAGAAACTGCCTTGCTACTATAGACTTCAGCAAAGTACATGTTTCTGGCTTGGAAACTTGTTTCTGAGTGCTTCTGGACAAAAGTAACAGCCTAAGTGACAACATGCTGTCAAAATGCTTTTCGGGCCCTGAAAACACTAAAAGTGACATGTTGCTGTTTTCTGAGCAACTAGTGATGAAAACCAGAAGAAACTGCCTTGCTACTATAGACTTCAGCAAAGTACATGTTTCTGGCTTGGAAACTTGTTTCTGAGTGCTTCTGGACAAAAGTAACAGCCTAAGTGACAACATGCTGTCAAAATGCTTTTCGGGCCCTGAAAACACTAAAAGTGACATGTTGCTGTTTTCTGAGCAACTAGTGATGAAAACCACAAGAAACTGCCTTGTTACTATAGACTTCAGCAAAGTACATGTTTCTGGCTTGGAAACTTGTTTCTGAGTGCTTCTGGACAAAAGTAACAGCCTAAGTGACAACATGCTGTCAAAATGCTTTTCTGGCCCTGAAAACACTAAAAGTGACATGTTGCTGTTTTCTGACCAACTAGTGATGAAAACCACAAGAAACTGCCTTGCTACTATAGACTTCAGCAAAGTACATGTTTCTGGCTTGGAAACTTGTTTCTGAGTGCTTCTGGACAAAAGTAACAGCCTAAGTGACAACATGCTGTCAAAATGCTTTTCGGGCCCTGAAAACACTAAAAGTGACATGTTGCTGTTTTCTGACCAACTAGTGATGAAAACCACAAGAAACTGCCTTGCTACTATAGACTTCAGCAAAGTACATGTTTCTGGCTTGGAAACTTGTTTCTGAGTGCTTCTGGACAAAAGTAACAGCCTAAGTGACAACATGCTGTCAAAATGCTTTTCTGGCCCTGAAAACACTAAAAGTGACATGTTGCTGTTTTCTGACCAACTAGTGATGAAAACCAGAAGAAACTGCCTTGCTACTATAGACTTCACCAAAGTACACGTTTCTGGCTTGGAAACTCGTTTCTGAGTGCTTCTGGACAAAAGTGACAACATGCTGTCAAAATGCTTTTCGGGCCCTGAAAACACTAAAAGTGACATGTTGCTGTTTTCTGAGCAACTAGTGATGAAAACCAGAAGAAACTGCCTTGCTACTATAGACTTCAGCAAAGTACATGTTTCTGGCTTGGAAACTTGTTTCTGAGTGCTTCTGGACAAAAGTAACAGCCTAAGTGACAACATGCTGTCAAAATGCTTTTCGGGCCCTGAAAACACTAAAAGTGACATGTTGCTGTTTTCTGAGCAACTAGTGATGAAAACCAGAAGAAACTGCCTTGCTACTATAGACTTCAGCAAAGTACATGTTTCTGGCTTGGAAACTTGTTTCTGAGTGCTTCTGGACAAAAGTAACAGCCTAAGTGACAACATGCTGTCAAAATGCTTTTCGGGCCCTGAAAACACTAAAAGTGACATGTTGCTGTTTTCTGACCAACTAGTGATGAAAACCAGAAGAAACTGCCTTGCTACTATAGACTTCACCAAAGTACACGTTTCTGGCTTGGAAACTCGTTTCTGAGTGCTTCTGGACAAAAGTGACAACATGCTGTCAAAATGCTTTTCGGGCCCTGAAAACACTAAAAGTGACATGTTGCTGTTTTCTGAGCAACTAGTGATGAAAACCACAAGAAACTGCCTGGCTACTATAGACTTCAGCAAAGTACATGTTTCTGGCTTGGAAACTTGTTTCTGAGTGCTTCTGGACAAAAGTAACAGCCTAAGTGACAACATGCTGTCAAAATGCTTTTCGGGCCCTGAAAACACTAAAAGTGACATGTTGCTGTTTTCTGAGCAACTAGTGATGAAAACCAGAAGAAACTGCCTTGCTACTATAGACTTCAGCAAAGTACATGTTTCTGGCTTGGAAACTTGTTTCTGAGTGCTTCTGGACAAAAGTAACAGCCTAAGTGACAACATGCTGTCAAAATGCTTTTCGGGCCCTGAAAACACTAAAAGTGACATGTTGCTGTTTTCTGAGCAACTAGTGATGAAAACCACAAGAAACTGCCTTGTTACTATAGACTTCAGCAAAGTACATGTTTCTGGCTTGGAAACTTGTTTCTGAGTGCTTCTGGACAAAAGTAACAGCCTAAGTGACAACATGCTGTCAAAATGCTTTTCTGGCCTGAAAACACTAAAAGTGACATGTTGCTGTTTTCTGACCAACTAGTGATGAAAACCACAAGAAACTGCCTTGCTACTATAGACTTCAGCAAAGTACATGTTTCTGGCTTGGAAACTTGTTTCTGAGTGCTTCTGGACAAAAGTAACAGCCTAAGTGACAACATGCTGTCAAATGCTTTTCGGGCCCTGAAAACACTAAAAGTGACATGTTGCTGTTTTCTGACCAACTAGTGATGAAAACCACAAGAAACTGCCTTGCTACTATAGACTTCAGCAAAGTACATGTTTCTGGCTTGGAAACTTGTTTCTGAGTGCTTCTGGACAAAAGTAACAGCCTAAGTGACAACATGCTGTCAAAATGCTTTTCTGGCCCTGAAAACACTAAAAGTGACATGTTGCTGTTTTCTGACCAACTAGTGATGAAAACCAGAAGAAACTGCCTTGCTACTATAGACTTCACCAAAGTACACGTTTCTGGCTTGGAAACTCGTTTCTGAGTGCTTCTGGACAAAAGTGACAACATGCTGTCAAAATGCTTTTCGGGCCCTGAAAACACTAAAAGTGACATGTTGCTGTTTTCTGAGCAACTAGTGATGAAAACCAGAAGAAACTGCCTTGCTACTATAGACTTCAGCAAAGTACATGTTTCTGGCTTGGAAACTTGTTTCTGAGTGCTTCTGGACAAAAGTAACAGCCTAAGTGACAACATGCTGTCAAAATGCTTTTCGGGCCCTGAAAACACTAAAGTGACATGTTGCTGTTTTCTGAGCAACTAGTGATGAAAACCACAAGAAACTGCCTTGTTACTATAGACTTCAGCAAAGTACATGTTTCTGGCTTGGAAACTTGTTTCTGAGTGCTTCTGGACAAAAGTAACAGCCTAAGTGACAACATGCTGTCAAAATGCTTTTCTGGCCCTGAAAACACTAAAAGTGACATGTTGCTGTTTTCTGACCCAACTAGTGATGAAAACCAGAAGAAAATGCCTTGCTACTATAGACTTCACCAAAGTACACGTTTCTGGCTTGGAAACTCGTTTCTGAGTGCTTCTGGACAAAAGTGACAACATGCTGTCAAAATGCTTTTCGGGCCCTGAAAACACTAAAAGTGACATGTTGCTGTTTTCTGAGCAACTAGTGATGAAAACCAGAAGAAACTGCCTTGCTACTATAGACTTCAGCAAAGTACATGTTTCTGGCTTGGAAACTTGTTTCTGAGTGCTTCTGGACAAAAGTAACAGCCTAAGTGACAACATGCTGTCAAAATGCTTTTCGGGCCCTGAAAACACTAAAAGTGACATGTTGCTGTTTTCTGAGCAACTAGTGATGAAAACCACAAGAAACTGCCTTGTTACTATAGACTTCAGCAAAGTACATGTTTCTGGCTTGGAAACTTGTTTCTGAGTGCTTCTGGACAAAAGTAACAGCCTAAGTGACAACATGCTGTCAAAATGCTTTTCTGGCCCTGAAAACACTAAAAGTGACATGTTGCTGTTTTCTGACCAACTAGTGATGAAAACCACAAGAAACTGCCTTGCTACTATAGACTTCAGCAAAGTACATGTTTCTGGCTTGGAAACTTGTTTCTGAGTGCTTCTGGACAAAAGTAACAGCCTAAGTGACAACATGCTGTCAAAATGCTTTTCGGGCCCTGAAAACACTAAAAGTGACATGTTGCTGTTTTCTGACCAACTAGTGATGAAAACCACAAGAAACTGCCTTGCTACTATAGACTTCAGCAAAGTACTGTTTCTGGCTTGGAAACTTGTTTCTGAGTGCTTCTGGACAAAAGTAACAGCCTAAGTGACAACATGCTGTCAAAATGCTTTTCGGGCCCTGAAAACACTAAAAGTGACATGTTGCTGTTTTCTGAGCAACTAGTGATGAAAACCAGAAGAAACTGCCTTGCTACTATAGACTTCAGCAAAGTACATGTTTCTGGCTTGGAAACTTGTTTCTGAGTGCTTCTGGACAAAAGTAACAGCCTAAGTGACAACATGCTGTCAAAATGCTTTTCGGGCCCTGAAAACACTAAAAGTGACATGTTGCTGTTTTCTGAGCAACTAGTGATGAAAACCAGAAGAAACTGCCTTGTTACTATAGACTTCAGCAAAGTACATGTTTCTGGCTTGGAAACTTGTTTCTGAGTGCTTCTGGACAAAAGTAACAGCCTAAGTGACAACATGCTGTCAAAATGCTTTTCGGGCCCTGAAAACACTAAAAGTGACATGTTGCTGTTTTCTGAGCAACTAGTGATGAAAACCACAAGAAACTGCCTTGCTACTATAGACTTCAGCAAAGTACATGTTTCTGGCTTGGAAACTTGTTTCTGAGTGCTTCTGGACAAAAGTAACAGCCTAAGTGACAACATGCTGTCAAAATGCTTTTCGGGCCCTGAAAACACTAAAAGTGACATGTTGCTGTTTTCTGAGCAACTAGTGATGAAAACCACAAGAAACTGCCTTGCTACTATAGACTTCAGCAAAGTACATGTTTCTGGCTTGGAAACTTGTTTCTGAGTGCTTCTGGACAAAAGTAACAGCCTAAGTGACAACATGCTGTCAAAATGCTTTTCTGGCCCTGAAAACACTAAAAGTGACATGTTGCTGTTTTCTGACCAACTAGTGATGAAAACCACAAGAAACTGCCTTGCTACTATAGACTTCAGCAAAGTACATGTTTCTGGCTTGGAAACTTGTTTCTGAGTGCTTCTGGACAAAAGTAACAGCCTAAGTGACAACATGCTGTCAAAATGCTTTTCGGGCCCTGAAAACACTAAAAGTGACATGTTGCTGTTTTCTGAGCAACTAGTGATGAAAACCAGAAGAAACTGCCTTGCTACTATAGACTTCAGCAAAGTACATGTTTCTGGCTTGGAAACTTGTTTCTGAGTGCTTCTGGACAAAAGTAACAGCCTAAGTGACAACATGCTGTCAAAATGCTTTTCGGGCCCTGAAAACACTAAAAGTGACATGTTGCTGTTTTCTGACCAACTAGTGATGAAAACCAGAAGAAACTGCCTTGCTACTATAGACTTCACCAAAGTACACGTTTCTGGCTTGGAAACTCGTTTCTGAGTGCTTCTGGACAAAAGTGACAACATGCTGTCAAAATGCTTTTCGGGCCCTGAAAACACTAAAAGTGACATGTTGCTGTTTTCTGAGCAACTAGTGATGAAAACCACAAGAAACTGCCTGGCTACTATAGACTTCAGCAAAGTACATGTTTCTGGCTTGGAAACTTGTTTCTGAGTGCTTCTGGACAAAAGTAACAGCCTAAGTGACAACATGCTGTCAAAATGCTTTTCTGGCCCTGAAAACACTAAAAGTGACATGTTGCTGTTTTCTGACCAACTAGTGATGAAAACCAGAAGAAACTGCCTTGCTACTATAGACTTCACCAAAGTACACGTTTCTGGCTTGGAAACTCGTTTCTGAGTGCTTCTGGACAAAAGTGACAACATGCTGTCAAAATGCTTTTCGGGCCCTGAAAACACTAAAAGTGACATGTTGCTGTTTTCTGAGCAACTAGTGATGAAAACCAGAAGAAACTGCCTTGCTACTATAGACTTCAGCAAAGTACATGTTTCTGGCTTGGAAACTTGTTTCTGAGTGCTTCTGGACAAAAGTGACAACATGCTGTCAAAATGCTTTTCGGGCCCTGAAAACACTAAAAGTGACATGTTGCTGTTTTCTGAGCAACTAGTGATGAAAACCAGAAGAAACTGCCTTGCTACTATAGACTTCAGCAAAGTACATGTTTCTGGCTTGGAAACTTGTTTCTGAGTGCTTCTGGACAAAAGTAACAGCCTAAGTGACAACATGCTGTCAAAATGCTTTTCGGGCCCTGAAAACACTAAAAGTGACATGTTGCTGTTTTCTGAGCAACTAGTGATGAAAACCACAAGAAACTGCCTTGTTACTATAGACTTCAGCAAAGTACATGTTTCTGGCTTGGAAACTTGTTTCTGAGTGCTTCTGGACAAAAGTAACAGCCTAAGTGACAACATGCTGTCAAAATGCTTTTCTGGCCCTGAAAACACTAAAAGTGACATGTTGCTGTTTTCTGACCAACTAGTGATGAAAACCACAAGAAACTGCCTTGCTACTATAGACTTCAGCAAAGTACATGTTTCTGGCTTGGAAACTTGTTTCTGAGTGCTTCTGGACAAAAGTAACAGCCTAAGTGACAACATGCTGTCAAAATGCTTTTCGGGCCCTGAAAACACTAAAAGTGACATGTTGCTGTTTTCTGACCAACTAGTGATGAAAACCACAAGAAACTGCCTTGCTACTATAGACTTCAGCAAAGTACATGTTTCTGGCTTGGAAACTTGTTTCTGAGTGCTTCTGGACAAAAGTAACAGCCTAAGTGACAACATGCTGTCAAAATGCTTTTCGGGCCCTGAAAACACTAAAAGTGACATGTTGCTGTTTTCTGAGCAACTAGTGATGAAAACCAGAAGAAACTGCCTTGCTACTATAGACTTCAGCAAAGTACATGTTTCTGGCTTGGAAACTTGTTTCTGAGTGCTTCTGGACAAAAGTAACAGCCTAAGTGACAACATGCTGTCAAAATGCTTTTCGGGCCCTGAAAACACTAAAAGTGACATGTTGCTGTTTTCTGAGCAACTAGTGATGAAAACCACAAGAAACTGCCTTGTTACTATAGACTTCAGCAAAGTACATGTTTCTGGCTTGGAAACTTGTTTCTGAGTGCTTCTGGACAAAAGTAACAGCCTAAGTGACAACATGCTGTCAAAATGCTTTTCTGGCCCTGAAAACACTAAAAGTGACATGTTGCTGTTTTCTGACCAACTAGTGATGAAAACCACAAGAAACTGCCTTGCTACTATAGACTTCAGCAAAGTACATGTTTCTGGCTTGGAAACTTGTTTCTGAGTGCTTCTGGACAAAAGTAACAGCCTAAGTGACAACATGCTGTCAAAATGCTTTTCGGGCCCTGAAAACACTAAAAGTGACATGTTGCTGTTTTCTGACCAACTAGTGATGAAAACCACAAGAAACTGCCTTGCTACTATAGACTTCAGCAAAGTACATGTTTCTGGCTTGGAAACTTGTTTCTGAGTGCTTCTGGACAAAAGTAACAGCCTAAGTGACAACATGCTGTCAAAATGCTTTTCTGGCCCTGAAAACACTAAAAGTGACATGTTGCTGTTTTCTGACCAACTAGTGATGAAAACCAGAAGAAACTGCCTTGCTACTATAGACTTCACCAAAGTACACGTTTCTGGCTTGGAAACTCGTTTCTGAGTGCTTCTGGACAAAAGTGACAACATGCTGTCAAAATGCTTTTCGGGCCCTGAAAACACTAAAAGTGACATGTTGCTGTTTTCTGAGCAACTAGTGATGAAAACCAGAAGAAACTGCCTTGCTACTATAGACTTCAGCAAAGTACATGTTTCTGGCTTGGAAACTTGTTTCTGAGTGCTTCTGGACAAAAGTAACAGCCTAAGTGACAACATGCTGTCAAAATGCTTTTCGGGCCCTGAAAACACTAAAAGTGACATGTTGCTGTTTTCTGAGCAACTAGTGATGAAAACCAGAAGAAACTGCCTTGCTACTATAGACTTCAGCAAAGTACATGTTTCTGGCTTGGAAACTTGTTTCTGAGTGCTTCTGGACAAAAGTAACAGCCTAAGTGACAACATGCTGTCAAAATGCTTTTCGGGCCCTGAAAACACTAAAAGTGACATGTTGCTGTTTTCTGACCAACTAGTGATGAAAACCAGAAGAAACTGCCTTGCTACTATAGACTTCACCAAAGTACACGTTTCTGGCTTGGAAACTCGTTTCTGAGTGCTTCTGGACAAAAGTGACAACATGCTGTCAAAATGCTTTTCGGGCCCTGAAAACACTAAAAGTGACATGTTGCTGTTTTCTGAGCAACTAGTGATGAAAACCACAAGAAACTGCCTGGCTACTATAGACTTCAGCAAAGTACATGTTTCTGGCTTGGAAACTTGTTTCTGAGTGCTTCTGGACAAAAGTAACAGCCTAAGTGACAACATGCTGTCAAAATGCTTTTCGGGCCCTGAAAACACTAAAAGTGACATGTTGCTGTTTTCTGAGCAACTAGTGATGAAAACCAGAAGAAACTGCCTTGCTACTATAGACTTCAGCAAAGTACATGTTTCTGGCTTGGAAACTTGTTTCTGAGTGCTTCTGGACAAAAGTAACAGCCTAAGTGACAACATGCTGTCAAAATGCTTTTCGGGCCCTGAAAACACTAAAAGTGACATGTTGCTGTTTTCTGAGCAACTAGTGATGAAAACCACAAGAAACTGCCTTGTTACTATAGACTTCAGCAAAGTACATGTTTCTGGCTTGGAAACTTGTTTCTGAGTGCTTCTGGACAAAAGTAACAGCCTAAGTGACAACATGCTGTCAAAATGCTTTTCTGGCCCTGAAAACACTAAAAGTGACATGTTGCTGTTTTCTGACCAACTAGTGATGAAAACCACAAGAAACTGCCTTGCTACTATAGACTTCAGCAAAGTACATGTTTCTGGCTTGGAAACTTGTTTCTGAGTGCTTCTGGACAAAAGTAACAGCCTAAGTGACAACATGCTGTCAAAATGCTTTTCGGGCCCTGAAAACACTAAAAGTGACATGTTGCTGTTTTCTGACCAACTAGTGATGAAAACCACAAGAAACTGCCTTGCTACTATAGACTTCAGCAAAGTACATGTTTCTGGCTTGGAAACTTGTTTCTGAGTGCTTCTGGACAAAAGTAACAGCCTAAGTGACAACATGCTGTCAAAATGCTTTTCTGGCCCTGAAAACACTAAAAGTGACATGTTGCTGTTTTCTGACCAACTAGTGATGAAAACCAGAAGAAACTGCCTTGCTACTATAGACTTCACCAAAGTACACGTTTCTGGCTTGGAAACTCGTTTCTGAGTGCTTCTGGACAAAAGTGACAACATGCTGTCAAAATGCTTTTCGGGCCCTGAAAACACTAAAAGTGACATGTTGCTGTTTTCTGAGCAACTAGTGATGAAAACCAGAAGAAACTGCCTTGCTACTATAGACTTCAGCAAAGTACATGTTTCTGGCTTGGAAACTTGTTTCTGAGTGCTTCTGGACAAAAGTAACAGCCTAAGTGACAACATGCTGTCAAAATGCTTTTCGGGCCCTGAAAACACTAAAAGTGACATGTTGCTGTTTTCTGAGCAACTAGTGATGAAAACCAGAAGAAACTGCCTTGCTACTATAGACTTCAGCAAAGTACATGTTTCTGGCTTGGAAACTTGTTTCTGAGTGCTTCTGGACAAAAGTAACAGCCTAAGTGACAACATGCTGTCAAAATGCTTTTCTGGCCCTGAAAACACTAAAAGTGACATGTTGCTGTTTTCTGACCAACTAGTGATGAAAACCAGAAGAAAATGCCTTGCTACTATAGACTTCACCAAAGTACACGTTTCTGGCTTGGAAACTCGTTTCTGAGTGCTTCTGGACAAAAGTGACAACATGCTGTCAAAATGCTTTTCGGGCCCTGAAAACACTAAAAGTGACATGTTGCTGTTTTCTGAGCAACTAGTGATGAAAACCAGAAGAAACTGCCTTGCTACTATAGACTTCAGCAAAGTACATGTTTCTGGCTTGGAAACTTGTTTCTGAGTGCTTCTGGACAAAAGTAACAGCCTAAGTGACAACATGCTGTCAAAATGCTTTTCGGGCCCTGAAAACACTAAAAGTGACATGTTGCTGTTTTCTGAGCAACTAGTGATGAAAACCACAAGAAACTGCCTTGTTACTATAGACTTCAGCAAAGTACATGTTTCTGGCTTGGAAACTTGTTTCTGAGTGCTTCTGGACAAAAGTAACAGCCTAAGTGACAACATGCTGTCAAAATGCTTTTCTGGCCCTGAAAACACTAAAAGTGACATGTTGCTGTTTTCTGACCAACTAGTGATGAAAACCACAAGAAACTGCCTTGCTACTATAGACTTCAGCAAAGTACATGTTTCTGGCTTGGAAACTTGTTTCTGAGTGCTTCTGGACAAAAGTAACAGCCTAAGTGACAACATGCTGTCAAAATGCTTTTCGGGCCCTGAAAACACTAAAAGTGACATGTTGCTGTTTTCTGACCAACTAGTGATGAAAACCACAAGAAACTGCCTTGCTACTATAGACTTCAGCAAAGTACATGTTTCTGGCTTGGAAACTTGTTTCTGAGTGCTTCTGGACAAAAGTAACAGCCTAAGTGACAACATGCTGTCAAAATGCTTTTCGGGCCCTGAAAACACTAAAAGTGACATGTTGCTGTTTTCTGAGCAACTAGTGATGAAAACCAGAAGAAACTGCCTTGCTACTATAGACTTCAGCAAAGTACATGTTTCTGGCTTGGAAACTTGTTTCTGAGTGCTTCTGGACAAAAGTAACAGCCTAAGTGACAACATGCTGTCAAAATGCTTTTCGGGCCCTGAAAACACTAAAAGTGACATGTTGCTGTTTTCTGAGCAACTAGTGATGAAAACCACAAGAAACTGCCTTGTTACTATAGACTTCAGCAAAGTACATGTTTCTGGCTTGGAAACTTGTTTCTGAGTGCTTCTGGACAAAAGTAACAGCCTAAGTGACAACATGCTGTCAAAATGCTTTTCTGGCCCTGAAAACACTAAAAGTGACATGTTGCTGTTTTCTGACCAACTAGTGATGAAAACCACAAGAAACTGCCTTGCTACTATAGACTTCAGCAAAGTACATGTTTCTGGCTTGGAAACTTGTTTCTGAGTGCTTCTGGACAAAAGTAACAGCCTAAGTGACAACATGCTGTCAAAATGCTTTTCGGGCCCTGAAAACACTAAAAGTGACATGTTGCTGTTTTCTGACCAACTAGTGATGAAAACCACAAGAAACTGCCTTGCTACTATAGACTTCAGCAAAGTACATGTTTCTGGCTTGGAAACTTGTTTCTGAGTGCTTCTGGACAAAAGTAACAGCCTAAGTGACAACATGCTGTCAAAATGCTTTTCTGGCCCTGAAAACACTAAAAGTGACATGTTGCTGTTTTCTGACCAACTAGTGATGAAAACCAGAAGAAACTGCCTTGCTACTATAGACTTCACCAAAGTACACGTTTCTGGCTTGGAAACTCGTTTCTGAGTGCTTCTGGACAAAAGTGACAACATGCTGTCAAAATGCTTTTCGGGCCCTGAAAACACTAAAAGTGACATGTTGCTGTTTTCTGAGCAACTAGTGATGAAAACCAGAAGAAACTGCCTTGCTACTATAGACTTCAGCAAAGTACATGTTTCTGGCTTGGAAACTTGTTTCTGAGTGCTTCTGGACAAAAGTAACAGCCTAAGTGACAACATGCTGTCAAAATGCTTTTCGGGCCCTGAAAACACTAAAAGTGACATGTTGCTGTTTTCTGAGCAACTAGTGATGAAAACCAGAAGAAACTGCCTTGCTACTATAGACTTCAGCAAAGTACATGTTTCTGGCTTGGAAACTTGTTTCTGAGTGCTTCTGGACAAAAGTAACAGCCTAAGTGACAACATGCTGTCAAAATGCTTTTCTGGCCCTGAAAACACTAAAAGTGACATGTTGCTGTTTTCTGACCAACTAGTGATGAAAACCAGAAGAAAATGCCTTGCTACTATAGACTTCACCAAAGTACACGTTTCTGGCTTGGAAACTCGTTTCTGAGTGCTTCTGGACAAAAGTGACAACATGCTGTCAAAATGCTTTTCGGGCCCTGAAAACACTAAAAGTGACATGTTGCTGTTTTCTGAGCAACTAGTGATGAAAACCAGAAGAAACTGCCTTGCTACTATAGACTTCAGCAAAGTACATGTTTCTGGCTTGGAAACTTGTTTCTGAGTGCTTCTGGACAAAAGTAACAGCCTAAGTGACAACATGCTGTCAAAATGCTTTTCGGGCCCTGAAAACACTAAAAGTGACATGTTGCTGTTTTCTGAGCAACTAGTGATGAAAACCACAAGAAACTGCCTTGTTACTATAGACTTCAGCAAAGTACATGTTTCTGGCTTGGAAACTTGTTTCTGAGTGCTTCTGGACAAAAGTAACAGCCTAAGTGACAACATGCTGTCAAAATGCTTTTCTGGCCCTGAAAACACTAAAAGTGACATGTTGCTGTTTTCTGACCAACTAGTGATGAAAACCACAAGAAACTGCCTTGCTACTATAGACTTCAGCAAAGTACATGTTTCTGGCTTGGAAACTTGTTTCTGAGTGCTTCTGGACAAAAGTAACAGCCTAAGTGACAACATGCTGTCAAAATGCTTTTCGGGCCCTGAAAACACTAAAAGTGACATGTTGCTGTTTTCTGACCAACTAGTGATGAAAACCACAAGAAACTGCCTTGCTACTATAGACTTCAGCAAAGTACATGTTTCTGGCTTGGAAACTTGTTTCTGAGTGCTTCTGGACAAAAGTAACAGCCTAAGTGACAACATGCTGTCAAAATGCTTTTCGGGCCCTGAAAACACTAAAAGTGACATGTTGCTGTTTTCTGAGCAACTAGTGATGAAAACCACAAGAAACTGCCTTGCTACTATAGACTTCAGCAAAGTACATGTTTCTGGCTTGGAAACTTGTTTCTGAGTGCTTCTGGACAAAAGTAACAGCCTAAGTGACAACATGCTGTCAAAATGCTTTTCTGGCCCTGAAAACACTAAAAGTGACATGTTGCTGTTTTCTGACCAACTAGTGATGAAAACCACAAGAAACTGCCTTGCTACTATAGACTTCAGCAAAGTACATGTTTCTGGCTTGGAAACTTGTTTCTGAGTGCTTCTGGTGAAAAGTAACAGCCTAAGTGACAACATGCTGTCAAAATGCTTTTCGGGCCCTGAAAACACTAAAAGTGACATGTTGCTGTTTTCTGAGCAACTAGTGATGAAAACCAGAAGAAACTGCCTTGCTACTATAGACTTCAGCAAAGTACATGTTTCTGGCTTGGAAACTTGTTTCTGAGTGCTTCTGGACAAAAGTAACAGCCTAAGTGACAACATGCTGTCAAAATGCTTTTCGGGCCCTGAAAACACTAAAAGTGACATGTTGCTGTTTTCTGACCAACTAGTGATGAAAACCAGAAGAAAATGCCTTGCTACTATAGACTTCACCAAAGTACACGTTTCTGGCTTGGAAACTCGTTTCTGAGTGCTTCTGGACAAAAGTGACAACATGCTGTCAAAATGCTTTTCGGGCCCTGAAAACACTAAAAGTGACATGTTGCTGTTTTCTGAGCAACTAGTGATGAAAACCAGAAGAAACTGCCTTGCTACTATAGACTTCAGCAAAGTACATGTTTCTGGCTTGGAAACTTGTTTCTGAGTGCTTCTGGACAAAAGTAACAGCCTAAGTGACAACATGCTGTCAAAATGCTTTTCGGGCCCTGAAAACACTAAAAGTGACATGTTGCTGTTTTCTGAGCAACTAGTGATGAAAACCACAAGAAACTGCCTTGTTACTATAGACTTCAGCAAAGTACATGTTTCTGGCTTGGAAACTTGTTTCTGAGTGCTTCTGGACAAAAGTAACAGCCTAAGTGACAACATGCTGTCAAAATGCTTTTCTGGCCCTGAAAACACTAAAAGTGACATGTTGCTGTTTTCTGACCAACTAGTGATGAAAACCACAAGAAACTGCCTTGCTACTATAGACTTCAGCAAAGTACATGTTTCTGGCTTGGAAACTTGTTTCTGAGTGCTTCTGGACAAAAGTAACAGCCTAAGTGACAACATGCTGTCAAAATGCTTTTCGGGCCCTGAAAACACTAAAAGTGACATGTTGCTGTTTTCTGACCAACTAGTGATGAAAACCACAAGAAACTGCCTTGCTACTATAGACTTCAGCAAAGTACATGTTTCTGGCTTGGAAACTTGTTTCTGAGTGCTTCTGGACAAAAGTAACAGCCTAAGTGACAACATGCTGTCAAAATGCTTTTCGGGCCCTGAAAACACTAAAAGTGACATGTTGCTGTTTTCTGAGCAACTAGTGATGAAAACCAGAAGAAACTGCCTTGCTACTATAGACTTCAGCAAAGTACATGTTTCTGGCTTGGAAACTTGTTTCTGAGTGCTTCTGGACAAAAGTAACAGCCTAAGTGACAACATGCTGTCAAAATGCTTTTCGGGCCCTGAAAACACTAAAAGTGACATGTTGCTGTTTTCTGAGCAACTAGTGATGAAAACCACAAGAAACTGCCTTGTTACTATAGACTTCAGCAAAGTACATGTTTCTGGCTTGGAAACTTGTTTCTGAGTGCTTCTGGACAAAAGTAACAGCCTAAGTGACAACATGCTGTCAAAATGCTTTTCTGGCCCTGAAAACACTAAAAGTGACATGTTGCTGTTTTCTGACCAACTAGTGATGAAAACCACAAGAAACTGCCTTGCTACTATAGACTTCAGCAAAGTACATGTTTCTGGCTTGGAAACTTGTTTCTGAGTGCTTCTGGACAAAAGTAACAGCCTAAGTGACAACATGCTGTCAAAATGCTTTTCGGGCCCTGAAAACACTAAAAGTGACATGTTGCTGTTTTCTGACCAACTAGTGATGAAAACCACAAGAAACTGCCTTGCTACTATAGACTTCAGCAAAGTACATGTTTCTGGCTTGGAAACTTGTTTCTGAGTGCTTCTGGACAAAAGTAACAGCCTAAGTGACAACATGCTGTCAAAATGCTTTTCTGGCCCTGAAAACACTAAAAGTGACATGTTGCTGTTTTCTGACCAACTAGTGATGAAAACCAGAAGAAACTGCCTTGCTACTATAGACTTCACCAAAGTACACGTTTCTGGCTTGGAAACTCGTTTCTGAGTGCTTCTGGACAAAAGTGACAACATGCTGTCAAAATGCTTTTCGGGCCCTGAAAACACTAAAAGTGACATGTTGCTGTTTTCTGAGCAACTAGTGATGAAAACCAGAAGAAACTGCCTTGCTACTATAGACTTCAGCAAAGTACATGTTTCTGGCTTGGAAACTTGTTTCTGAGTGCTTCTGGACAAAAGTAACAGCCTAAGTGACAACATGCTGTCAAAATGCTTTTCGGGCCCTGAAAACACTAAAAGTGACATGTTGCTGTTTTCTGAGCAACTAGTGATGAAAACCAGAAGAAACTGCCTTGCTACTATAGACTTCAGCAAAGTACATGTTTCTGGCTTGGAAACTTGTTTCTGAGTGCTTCTGGACAAAAGTAACAGCCTAAGTGACAACATGCTGTCAAAATGCTTTTCTGGCCCTGAAAACACTAAAAGTGACATGTTGCTGTTTTCTGACCAACTAGTGATGAAAACCAGAAGAAAATGCCTTGCTACTATAGACTTCACCAAAGTACACGTTTCTGGCTTGGAAACTCGTTTCTGAGTGCTTCTGGACAAAAGTGACAACATGCTGTCAAAATGCTTTTCGGGCCCTGAAAACACTAAAAGTGACATGTTGCTGTTTTCTGAGCAACTAGTGATGAAAACCAGAAGAAACTGCCTTGCTACTATAGACTTCAGCAAAGTACATGTTTCTGGCTTGGAAACTTGTTTCTGAGTGCTTCTGGACAAAAGTAACAGCCTAAGTGACAACATGCTGTCAAAATGCTTTTCGGGCCCTGAAAACACTAAAAGTGACATGTTGCTGTTTTCTGAGCAACTAGTGATGAAAACCACAAGAAACTGCCTTGTTACTATAGACTTCAGCAAAGTACATGTTTCTGGCTTGGAAACTTGTTTCTGAGTGCTTCTGGACAAAAGTAACAGCCTAAGTGACAACATGCTGTCAAAATGCTTTTCTGGCCCTGAAAACACTAAAAGTGACATGTTGCTGTTTTCTGACCAACTAGTGATGAAAACCACAAGAAACTGCCTTGCTACTATAGACTTCAGCAAAGTACATGTTTCTGGCTTGGAACTTGTTTCTGAGTGCTTCTGGACAAAAGTAACAGCCTAAGTGACAACATGCTGTCAAAATGCTTTTCGGGCCCTGAAAACACTAAAAGTGACATGTTGCTGTTTTCTGACCAACTAGTGATGAAAACCACAAGAAACTGCCTTGCTACTATAGACTTCAGCAAAGTACATGTTTCTGGCTTGGAAACTTGTTCTGAGTGCTTCTGGACAAAAGTAACAGCCTAAGTGACAACATGCTGTCAAAATGCTTTTCGGGCCCTGAAAACACTAAAAGTGACATGTTGCTGTTTTCTGAGCAACTAGTGATGAAAACCACAAGAAACTGCCTTGCTACTATAGACTTCAGCAAAGTACATGTTTCTGGCTTGGAAACTTGTTTCTGAGTGCTTCTGGACAAAAGTAACAGCCTAAGTGACAACATGCTGTCAAAATGCTTTTCTGGCCCTGAAAACACTAAAAGTGACATGTTGCTGTTTTCTGACCAACTAGTGATGAAAACCACAAGAAACTGCCTTGCTACTATAGACTTCAGCAAGTACATGTTTCTGGCTTGGAAACTTGTTTCTGAGTGCTTCTGGTGAAAAGTAACAGCCTAAGTGACACATGCTGTCAAAATGCTTTTCGGGCCCTGAAAACACTAAAAGTGACATGTTGCTGTTTTCTGAGCAACTAGTGATGAAAACCAGAAGAAACTGCCTTGCTACTATAGACTTCAGCAAAGTACATGTTTCTGGCTTGGAAACTTGTTTCTGAGTGCTTCTGGACAAAAGTAACAGCCTAAGTGACAACATGCTGTCAAAATGCTTTTCTGGCCCTGAAAACACTAAAAGTGACATGTTGCTGTTTTCTGAGCAACTAGTGATGAAAACCAGAAGAAACTGCCTTGCTACTATAGACTTCAGCAAAGTACATGTTTCTGGCTTGGAAACTTGTTTCTGAGTGCTTCTGGACAAAAGTAACAGCCTAAGTGACAACATGCTGTCAAAATGCTTTTCTGGCCCTGAAAACACTAAAAGTGACATGTTGCTGTTTTCTGACCAACTAGTGATGAAAACCAGAAGAAACTGCCTTGCTACTATAGACTTCACCAAAGTACACGTTTCTGGCTTGGAAACTCGTTTCTGAGTGCTTCTGGACAAAAGTGACAACATGCTGTCAAAATGCTTTTCGGGCCCTGAAAACACTAAAAGTGACATGTTGCTGTTTTCTGAGCAACTAGTGATGAAAACCACAAGAAACTGCCTGGCTACTATAGACTTCAGCAAAGTACATGTTTCTGGCTTGGAAACTTGTTTCTGAGTGCTTCTGGACAAAAGTAACAGCCTAAGTGACAACATGCTGTCAAAATGCTTTTCGGGCCCTGAAAACACTAAAAGTGACATGTTGCTGTTTTCTGAGCAACTAGTGATGAAAACCAGAAGAAACTGCCTTGCTACTATAGACTTCAGCAAAGTACATGTTTCTGGCTTGGAAACTTGTTTCTGAGTGCTTCTGGACAAAAGTAACAGCCTAAGTGACAACATGCTGTCAAAATGCTTTTCGGGCCCTGAAAACACTAAAAGTGACATGTTGCTGTTTTCTGAGCAACTAGTGATGAAAACCAGAAGAAACTGCCTTGCTACTATAGACTTCAGCAAAGTACATGTTTCTGGCTTGGAAACTTGTTTCTGAGTGCTTCTGGACAAAAGTAACAGCCTAAGTGACAACATGCTGTCAAAATGCTTTTCGGGCCCTGAAAACACTAAAAGTGACATGTTGCTGTTTTCTGACCAACTAGTGATGAAAACCACAAGAAACTGCCTTGCTACTATAGACTTCAGCAAAGTACATGTTTCTGGCTTGGAAACTTGTTTCTGAGTGCTTCTGGACAAAAGTAACAGCCTAAGTGACAACATGCTGTCAAAATGCTTTTCGGGCCCCTGAAAACACTAAAAGTGACATGTTGCTGTTTTCTGAGCAACTAGTGATGAAAACCAGAAGAAACTGCCTTGCTACTATAGACTTCAGCAAAGTACATGTTTCTGGCTTGGAACTTGTTTCTGAGTGCTTCTGGACAAAAGTAACAGCCTAAGTGACAACATGCTGTCAAAATGCTTTTCTGGCCCTGAAAACACTAAAAGTGACATGTTGCTGTTTTCTGACCAACTAGTGATGAAAACCAGAAGAAACTGCCTTGCTACTATAGACTTCACCAAAGTACACGTTTCTGGCTTGGAAACTCGTTTCTGAGTGCTTCTGGACAAAAGTGACAACATGCTGTCAAAATGCTTTTCGGGCCCTGAAAACACTAAAAGTGACATGTTGCTGTTTTCTGAGCAACTAGTGATGAAAACCAGAAGAAACTGCCTTGCTACTATAGACTTCAGCAAAGTACATGTTTCTGGCTTGGAAACTTGTTTCTGAGTGCTTCTGGACAAAAGTAACAGCTAAGTGACAACATGCTGTCAAAATGCTTTTCTGGCCCTGAAAACACTAAAAGTGACATGTTGCTGTTTTCTGACCAACTAGTGATGAAAACCACAAGAAACTGCCTGGCTACTATAGACTTCAGCAAAGTACATGTTTCTGGCTTGGAAACTTGTTTCTGAGTGCTTCTGGACAAAGTAACAGCCTAAGTGACAACATGCTGTCAAAATGCTTTTCGGGCCCTGAAAACACTAAAAGTGACATGTTGCTGTTTTCTGAGCAACTAGTGATGAAAACCAGAAGAAACTGCCTTGCTACTATAGACTTCAGCAAAGTACATGTTTCTGGCTTGGAAACTTGTTTCTGAGTGCTTCTGGACAAAAGTAACAGCCTAAGTGACAACATGCTGTCAAAATGCTTTTCGGGCCCTGAAACACTAAAAGTGACATGTTGCTGTTTCTGAGCAACTAGTGATGAAACCAGAAGAAACTGCCTTGCTACTATAGACTTCAGCAAAGTACATGTTTCTGGCTTGGAAACTTGTTTCTGAGTGCTTCTGGACAAAAGTAACAGCCTAAGTGACAACATGCTGTCAAAATGCTTTTCTGGCCCTGAAAACACTAAAAGTGACATGTTGCTGTTTTCTGACCAACTAGTGATGAAAACCAGAAGAAACTGCCTTGCTACTATAGACTTCACCAAAGTACACGTTTCTGGCTTGGAAACTCGTTTTCTGAGTGCTTCTGGACAAAAGTGACAACATGCTGTCAAAATGCTTTTCGGGCCCTGAAAACACTAAAAGTGACATGTTGCTGTTTTCTGAGCAACTAGTGATGAAAACCAGAAGAAACTGCCTTGCTACTATAGACTTCAGCAAAGTACATGTTTCTGGCTTGGAAACTTGTTTCTGAGTGCTTCTGGACAAAAGTAACAGCCTAAGTGACAACATGCTGTCAAAATGCTTTTCTGGCCCTGAAAACACTAAAAGTGACATGTTGCTGTTTTCTGACCAACTAGTGATGAAAACCAGAAGAAACTGCCTTGCTACTATAGACTTCACCAAAGTACACGTTTCTGGCTTGGAAACTCGTTTCTGAGTGCTTCTGGACAAAAGTGACAACATGCTGTCAAAATGCTTTTCGGGCCCTGAAAACACTAAAAGTGACATGTTGCTGTTTTCTGAGCAACTAGTGATGAAAACCAGAAGAAACTGCCTTGCTACTATAGACTTCAGCAAAGTACATGTTTCTGGCTTGGAAACTTGTTTCTGAGTGCTTCTGGACAAAAGTAACAGCCTAAGTGACAACATGCTGTCAAAATGCTTTTCTGGCCCTGAAAACACTAAAAGTGACATGTTGCTGTTTTCTGACCAACTAGTGATGAAAACCACAAGAAACTGCCTGGCTACTATAGACTTCAGCAAAGTACATGTTTCTGGCTTGGAAACTTGTTTCTGAGTGCTTCTGGACAAAAGTAACAGCCTAAGTGACAACATGCTGTCAAAATGCTTTTCGGGCCCTTGAAAACACTTAAAAGTGACATGTTGCTGTTTTCTGAGCAACTAGTGATGAAAACCAGAAGAAAACTGCCTTGCTACTATAGACTTCAGCAAAGTACATGTTTCTGGCTTGGAAACTTGTTTCTGAGTGCTTCTGGACAAAAGTAACAGCCTAAGTGACAACATGCTGTCAAAATGCTTTTCGGGCCCTGAAACACTAAAAGTGACATGTTGCTGTTTTCTGAGCAACTAGTGATGAAAACCAGAAGAAACTGCCTTGCTACTATAGACTTCAGCAAAGTACATGTTTCTGGCTTGGAAACTTGTTTCTGAGTGCTTCTGACAAAAGTAACAGCCTAAGTGACAACATGCTGTCAAAATGCTTTTCTGGCCCTGAAAACACTAAAAGTGACATGTTGCTGTTTTCTGACCAACTAGTGATGAAAACCAGAAGAAACTGCCTTGCTACTATAGACTTCACCAAAGTACACGTTTCTGGCTTGGAAACTCGTTTCTGAGTGCTTCTGGACAAAAGTGACAACATGCTGTCAAAATGCTTTTCGGGCCCTGAAAACACTAAAAGTGACATGTTGCTGTTTTCTGAGCAACTAGTGATGAAAACCACAAGAAACTGCCTGGCTACTATAGACTTCAGCAAAGTACATGTTTCTGGCTTGGAAACTTGTTTCTGAGTGCTTCTGGACAAAAGTAACAGCCTAAGTGACAACATGCTGTCAAAATGCTTTTCGGGCCCTGAAAACACTAAAAGTGACATGTTGCTGTTTTCTGAGCAACTAGTGATGAAAACCAGAAGAAACTGCCTTGCTACTATAGACTTCAGCAAAGTACATGTTTCTGGCTTGGAAACTTGTTTCTGAGTGCTTCTGGACAATAGTAACAGCCTAAGTGACAACATGCTGTCAAAATGCTTTTCGGGCCCTGAAAACACTAAAAGTGACATGTTGCTGTTTTCTGACCAACTAGTGATGAAAACCACAAGAAACTGCCTTGCTACTATAGACTTCAGCAAAGTACACGTTTCTGGCTTGGAAACTCGTTTCTGAGTGCTTCTGGACAAAAGTGACAACATGCTGTCAAAATGCTTTTCGGACCCTGAAAACACTAAAAGTGACATGTTGCTGTTTTCTGACCAACTAGTGATGAAAACCACAAGAAACTGCCTTGCTACTATAGACTTCAGCAAAGTACATGTTTCTGGCTTGGAAACTTGTTTCTGAGTGCTTCTGGACAAAAGTAACAGCCTAAGTGACAACATGCTGTCAAAATGCTTTTCGGGCCCTGAAAACACTAAAAGTGACATGTTGCTGTTTTCTGAGCAACTAGTGATGAAAACCAGAAGAAACTGCCTTGCTACTATAGACTTCAGCAAAGTACATGTTTCTGGCTTGGAAACTTGTTTCTGAGTGCTTCTGGACAAAAGTAACAGCCTAAGTGACAACATGCTGTCAAAATGCTTTTCGGGCCCTGAAAACACTAAAAGTGACATGTTGCTGTTTTCTGAGCAACTAGTGATGAAAACCACAAGAAACTGCCTTGTTACTATAGACTTCAGCAAAGTACATGTTTCTGGCTTGGAAACTTGTTTCTGAGTGCTTCTGGACAAAAGTAACAGCCTAAGTGACAACATGCTGTCAAAATGCTTTTCTGGCCCTGAAAACACTAAAAGTGACATGTTGCTGTTTTCTGACCAACTAGTGATGAAAACCACAAGAAACTGCCTTGCTACTATAGACTTCAGCAAAGTACATGTTTCTGGCTTGGAAACTTGTTTCTGAGTGCTTCTGGACAAAAGTAACAGCCTAAGTGACAACATGCTGTCAAAATGCTTTTCGGGCCCTGAAAACACTAAAAGTGACATGTTGCTGTTTTCTGACCAACTAGTGATGAAAACCACAAGAAACTGCCTTGCTACTATAGACTTCAGCAAAGTACATGTTTCTGGCTTGGAAACTTGTTTCTGAGTGCTTCTGGACAAAAGTAACAGCCTAAGTGACAACATGCTGTCAAAATGCTTTTCGGCCCTGAAAACACTAAAAGTGACATGTTGCTGTTTTCTGAGCAACTAGTGATGAAAACCACAAGAAACTGCCTTGCTACTATAGACTTCAGCAAAGTACATGTTTCTGGCTTGGAAACTTGTTTCTGAGTGCTTCTGGACAAAAGTAACAGCCTAAGTGACAACATGCTGTCAAAATGCTTTTCTGGCCCTGAAAACACTAAAAGTGACATGTTGCTGTTTTCTGACCAACTAGTGATGAAAACCACAAGAAACTGCCTTGCTACTATAGACTTCAGCAAAGTACATGTTTCTGGCTTGGAAACTTGTTTCTGAGTGCTTCTGGTGAAAAGTAACAGCCTAAGTGACAACATGCTGTCAAAATGCTTTTCGGGCCCTGAAAACACTAAAAGTGACATGTTGCTGTTTTCTGAGCAACTAGTGATGAAAACCAGAAGAAACTGCCTTGCTACTATAGACTTCAGCAAAGTACATGTTTCTGGCTTGGAAACTTGTTTCTGAGTGCTTCTGGACAAAAGTAACAGCCTAAGTGACAACATGCTGTCAAAATGCTTTTCTGGCCCTGAAAACACTAAAAGTGACATGTTGCTGTTTTCTGAGCAACTAGTGATGAAAACCAGAAGAAACTGCCTTGCTACTATAGACTTCAGCAAAGTACATGTTCTGGCTTGGAAACTTGTTTCTGAGTGCTTCTGGACAAAAGTAACAGCCTAAGTGACAACATGCTGTCAAAATGCTTTTCTGGCCCTGAAAACACTAAAAGTGACATGTTGCTGTTTTCTGACCAACTAGTGATGAAAACCAGAAGAAACTGCCTTGCTACTATAGACTTCACCAAAGTACACGTTTCTGGCTTGGAAACTCGTTTCTGAGTGCTTCTGGACAAAAGTGACAACATGCTGTCAAAATGCTTTTCGGGCCCTGAAAACACTAAAGTGACATGTTGCTGTTTTCTGAGCAACTAGTGATGAAAACCACAAGAAACTGCCTTGCTACTATAGACTTCAGCAAAGTACATGTTTCTGGCTGGAAACTTGTTTCTGAGTGCTTCTGGACAAAAGTAACAGCCTAAGTGACAACATGCTGTCAAAATGCTTTTCTGGCCCTGAAAACACTAAAAGTGACATGTTGCTGTTTTCTGACCAACTAGTGATGAAAACCACAAGAAACTGCCTGGCTACTATAGACTTCAGCAAAGTACATGTTTCTGGCTTGGAAACTTGTTTCTGAGTGCTTCTGGACAAAAGTAACAGCCTAAGTGACAACATGCTGTCAAAATGCTTTTCGGGCCCTGAAAACACTAAAAGTGACATGTTGCTGTTTTCTGAGCAACTAGTGATGAAAACCACAAGAAACTGCCTTGCTACTATAGACTTCAGCAAAGTACATGTTTCTGGCTTGGAAACTTGTTTCTGAGTGCTTCTGGACAAAAGTAACAGCCTAAGTGACAACATGCTGTCAAAATGCTTTTCGGGCCCTGAAACACTAAAAGTGACATGTTGCTGTTTTCTGACCAACTAGTGATGAAAACCAGAAGAAACTGCCTTGCTACTATAGACTTCAGCAAAGTACATGTTTCTGGCTTGGAAACTTGTTTCTGAGTGCTTCTGGACAAAAGTAACAGCCTAAGTGACAACATGCTGTCAAAATGCTTTTCTGGCCCTGAAAACACTAAAAGTGACATGTTGCTGTTTTCTGACCAACTAGTGATGAAAACCAGAAGAAACTGCTTGCTACTATAGACTTCACCAAAGTACACGTTTCTGGCTTGGAAACTCGTTTCTGAGTGCTTCTGGACAAAAGTGACAACATGCTGTCAAAATGCTTTTCGGGCCCTGAAAACACTAAAAGTGACATGTTGCTGTTTTCTGAGCAACTAGTGATGAAAACCACAAGAAACTGCCTGGCTACTATAGACTTCAGCAAAGTACATGTTTCTGGCTTGGAAACTTGTTTCTGAGTGCTTCTGGACAAAAGTAACAGCCTAAGTGACAACATGCTGTCAAAATGCTTTTCGGGCCCTGAAAACACTAAAAGTGACATGTTGCTGTTTTCTGAGCAACTAGTGATGAAAACCAGAAGAAACTGCCTTGCTACTATAGACTTCAGCAAAGTACATGTTTCTGGCTTGGAAACTTGTTTCTGAGTGCTTCTGGACAATAGTAACAGCCTAAGTGACAACATGCTGTCAAAATGCTTTTCGGGCCCTGAAAACACTAAAAGTGACATGTTGCTGTTTTCTGACCAACTAGTGATGAAAACCACAAGAAACTGCCTTGCTACTATAGACTTCAGCAAAGTACACGTTTCTGGCTTGGAAACTCGTTTCTGAGTGCTTCTGGACAAAAGTGACAACATGCTGTCAAAATGCTTTTCGGGCCCTGAAAACACTAAAAGTGACATGTTGCTGTTTTCTGACCAACTAGTGATGAAAACCACAAGAAACTGCCTTGCT
>NW_027556818.1:0-126411 GCF_041903045.1 Epinephelus lanceolatus | reverse complement strand
ACTTTTCACCAGAAGCACTCAGAAGCTAGAATCCAAGCCAGAAACATGCACTTTGGTGAAGTCTATAGTAGCAAGGCAGTTTCTTCTGGTTTTCATCACTAGTTGGTCAGAAAACAGCAACATGTCACTTTTAGTGTTTTCAGGGCCTGAAAAGCATTTTGACAGCATGTTGTCACTTAGGCTGTTACTTTTGTCCAGAAGCACTCAGAAGCTAGATCCAAGCCAGAAACATGCACTTTGGTGAAGTCTATAGTAGCAAGGCAGTTTCTTCTGGTTTTCATCACGAGTTGGTCAGAAAACAGCAACATGTCACTTTTAGTGTTTTCAGGGCCCGAAAAGCATTTTGACAGCATGTTGTCACTTAGGCTGTTACTTTTGTCCAGAAGCACTCAGAAACTAGAATCCAAGCCAGAAACATGCACTTTGGTGAAGTCTATAGTAGCAAGGCAGTTTCTTCTGGTTTTCATCACTAGTTGGTCAGAAAACAGCAACATGTCACTTTTAGTGTTTTCAGGGCCCGAAAAGCATTTTGACAGCATGTTGTCACTTAGGCTGTTACTTTTGTCCAGAAGCACTCAGAAGCTAGAATCCAAGCCAGAAACATGCACTTTGGTGAAGTCTATAGTAGCAAGGCAGTTTCTTCTGGTTTTCATCACTAGTTGGTCAGAAAACAGCAACATGTCACTTTTAGTGTTTTCAGGGCCCGAAAAGCATTTTGACAGCATGTTGTCACTTAGGCTGTTACTTTTGTCCAGAAGCACTCAGAAGCTAGAATCCAAGCCAGAAACATGTAACTTTGGTGAAGTCTATAGTAGCAAGGCAGTTTCTTCTGGTTTTCATCACTAGTTGGTCAGAAAACAGCAACATGTCACTTTTAGTGTTTTCAGGGCCCGAAAAGCATTTTGACAGCATGTTGTCACTTAGGCTGTTACTTTTGTCCAGAAGCACTCAGAAGCTAGAATCCAAGCCAGAAACATGCACTTTGGTGTATTCTATAGTAGCAAGGCAGTTTCTTCTGGTTTTCATCACTAGTTGGTCAGAAAACAGCAACATGTCACTTTTAGTGTTTTCAGGGCCCGAAAAGCATTTTGACAGCATGTTGTCACTTAGGCTGTTACTTTTGTCCAGAAGCACTCAGAAGCTAGAATCCAAGCCAGAAACATGTACTTTGGTGAAGTCTATAGTAGCAAGGCAGTTTCTTCTGGTTTTCATCACTAGTTGTTCAGAAAACAGCAACATGTCACTTTTAGTGTTTTCAGGGCCCGAAAAGCATTTTGACAGCATGTTGTCACTTAGGCTGTTACTTTTCACCAGAAGCACTCAGAAACAAGTATCCAAGCCAGAAACATGTACTTTGGTGAATTCTATAGTAGCAAGGCAGTTTCCTGTGGTTTTCTTCACTAGTTATTTAGAAAACAGCAACATGTCACTTTTAGTGTTTTCAGGGCCCGAAAAGCATTTTGAGAGCATGTTGTCACTTAGGCTGTTACTTTTTCACCAGAAGCACTCAGAAACAAGTATCCAAGCCAGAAACATGTACTTTGGTGAAGTCTATAGTAGCAAGGCAGTTTCTTCTGGTTTTCATCACTAGTTGGTCAGAAAACAGCAACATGTCACTTTTAGTGTTTTCAGGGCCCGAAAAGCATTTTGACAGCATGTTGTCACTTAGGCTGTTACTTTTGTCCAGAAGCACTCAGAAGCTAGAATCCAAGCCAGAAACATGCACTTTGGTGTATTCTATAGTAGCAAGGCAGTTTCTTCTGGTTTTCATCACTAGTTGGTCAGAAAACAGCAACATGTCACTTTTAGTGTTTTCAGGGCCCGAAAAGCATTTTGACAGCATGTTGTCACTTAGGCTGTTACTTTTGTCCAGAAGCACTCAGAAGCTAGAATCCAAGCCAGAAACATGTACTTTGGTGAAGTCTATAGTAGCAAGGCAGTTTCTTCTGGTTTTCATCACTAGTTGTTCAGAAAACAGCAACATGTCACTTTTAGTGTTTTCAGGGCCCGAAAAGCATTTTGAGAGCATGTTGTCACTTAGGCTGTTACTTTTGTCCAGAAGCACTCAGAAGCTAGAATCCAAGCCAGAAACATGTACTTTGGTGAAGTCTATAGTAGCAAGGCAGTTTCTTCTGGTTTTCATCACTAGTTGGTCAGAAAACAGCAACATGTCACTTTTAGTGTTTTCAGGGCCCGAAAAGCATTTTGAGAGCATGTTGTCACTCCGGCTGTTACTTTTCACCAGAAGCACTCAGAAATAAGTTTCCAAGCCAGAAACATGTGGTATGGTGAATTCTATAGTAGCAAGGCAGTTTCTTCTGGTTTTCATCACTAGTTGGTCAGAAAACAACAGCATGTCACTTTTAGTGTTTTCAGGGCCCGAAAAGCATTTTGAGAGCATGTTGTCACTTAGGCTGTTACTTTTCACCAGAAGCACTCAGAAACAAGTATCCAAGCCAGAAACATGTACTTTGGTGAATTCTATAGTAGCAAGGCAGTTTCCTGTGGTTTTCTTCACTAGTTATTTAGAAAACAGCAACATGTCACTTTTAGTGTTTTCAGGGCCCGAAAAGCATTTTGACAGCATGTTGTCACTTAGTCTGTTACTTTTCACCAGAAGCACTCAGAAACAAGTATCCAAGCCAGAAACATGTACTTTGGTGAATTCTATAGTAGCAAGGCAGTGTCCTGTGGTTTTCTTCACTAGTTATTTAGAAAACAGCAACATGTCACTTTTAGTGTTTTCAGGGCCCGAAAAGCATTTTGACAGCATGTTGTCACTTAGGCTGTTACTTTTCACCAGAAGCACTCAGAAGCTAGAATCCAAGCCAGAAACATGCACTTTGGTGAAGTCTATAGTAGCAAGGCAGTTTCTTCTGGTTTTCATCACTAGTTGGTCAGAAAACAGCAACATGTCACTTTTAGTGTTTTCAGGGCCCGAAAAGCATTTTGACAGCATGTTGTCACTTAGGCTGTTACTTTTGTCCAGAAGCACTCAGAAGCTAGAATCCAAGCCAGAAACATGTACTTTGGTGAAGTCTATAGTAGCAAGGCAGTTTCTTCTGGTTTTCATCACCAGTTGGTCAGAAAACAGCAACATGTCACTTTTAGTGTTTTCAGGGCCCGAAAAGCATTTTGACAGCATGTTGTCACTTAGGCTGTTACTTTTGTCCAGAAGCACTCAGAAGCTAGAATCCAAGCCAGAAACATGTACTTTGGTGAAGTCTATAGTAGCAAGGCAGTTTCTTCTGGTTTTCATCACTAGTTGTTCAGAAAACAGCAACATGTCACTTTTAGTGTTTTCAGGGCCCGAAAAGCATTTTGACAGCATGTTGTCACTTAGGCTGTTACTTTTGTCCAGAAGCACTCAGAAGCTAGAATCCAAGCCAGAAACATGCACTTTGGTGAAGTCTATAGTAGCAAGGCAGTTTCTTCTGGTTTTCATCACTAGTTGGTCAGAAAACAGCAACATGTCACTTTTAGTGTTTTCAGGGCCCGAAAAGCATTTTGAGAGCATGTTGTCACTCCGGCTGTTACTTTTCACCAGAAGCACTCAGAAACAAGTTTCCAAGCCAGAAACATGTGGTATGGTGAATTCTATAGTAGCAAGGCAGTTTCTTCTGGTTTTCATCACTAGTTGGTCAGAAAACAACAGCATGTCACTTTTAGTGTTTTCAGGGCCCGAAAAGCATTTTGAGAGCATGTTGTCACTTAGGCTGTTACTTTTCACCAGAAGCACTCAGAAACAAGTATCCAAGCCAGAAACATGTACTTTGGTGAATTCTATAGTAGCAAGGCAGTTTCCTGTGGTTTTCTTCACTAGTTATTTAGAAAACAGCAACATGTCACTTTTAGTGTTTTCAGGGCCCGAAAAGCATTTTGACAGCATGTTGTCACTTAGGCTGTTACTTTTCACCAGAAGCACTCAGAAGCTAGAATCCAAGCCAGAAACATGCACTTTGGTGAAGTCTATAGTAGCAAGGCAGTTTCTTCTGGTTTTCATCACTAGTTGGTCAGAAAACAGCAACATGTCACTTTTAGTGTTTTCAGGGCCCGAAAAGCATTTTGACAGCATGTTGTCACTTAGGCTGTTACTTTTGTCCAGAAGCACTCAGAAGCTAGAATCCAAGCCAGAAACATGTACTTTGGTGAAGTCTATAGTAGCAAGGCAGTTTCTTCTGGTTTTCATCACTAGTTGTTCAGAAAACAGCAACATGTCACTTTTAGTGTTTTCAGGGCCCGAAAAGCATTTTGACAGCATGTTGTCACTTAGGCTGTTACTTTTGTCCAGAAGCACTCAGAAGCTAGAATCCAAGCCAGAAACATGTACTTTGGTGAAGTCTATAGTAGCAAGGCAGTTTCTTCTGGTTTTCATCACTAGTTGGTCAGAAAACAGCAACATGTCACTTTTAGTGTTTTCAGGGCCCGAAAAGCATTTTGACAGCATGTTGTCACTTAGGCTGTTACTTTTTCACCAGAAGCACTCAGAAGCTAGAATCCAAGCCAGAAACATGCACTTTGGTGAAGTCTATAGTAGCAAGGCAGTTTCTTCTGGTTTTCATCACTAGTTGGTCAGAAAACAGCAACATGTCACTTTTAGTGTTTTCAGGGCCCGAAAAGCATTTTGAGAGCATGTTGTCACTTAGGCTGTTACTTTTGTCCAGAAGCAGTCAGAAGCTAGAATCCAAGCCAGAAACATGTACTTTGGTGAAGTCTATAGTAGCAAGGCAGTTTCTTCTGGTTTTCATCACTAGTTGGTCAGAAAACAGCAACATGTCACTTTTAGTGTTTTCAGGGCCCGAAAAGCATTTTGAGAGCATGTTGTCACTCCGGCTGTTACTTTTCACCAGAAGCACTCAGAAATAAGTTTCCAAGCCAGAAACATGTGGTATGGTGAATTCTATAGTAGCAAGGCAGTTTCTTCTGGTTTTCATCACTAGTTGGTCAGAAAACAACAGCATGTCACTTTTAGTGTTTTCAGGGCCCGAAAAGCATTTTGAGAGCATGTTGTCACTTAGGCTGTTACTTTTCACCAGAAGCACTCAGAAGCTAGAATCCAAGCCAGAAACATGCACTTTGGTGAAGTCTATAGTAGCAAGGCAGTTTCTTCTGGTTTTCATCACCAGTTGGTCAGAAAACAGCAACATGTCACTTTTAGTGTTTTCAGGGCCCGAAAAGCATTTTGACAGCATGTTGTCACTTAGGCTGTTACTTTTGTCCAGAAGCACTCAGAAGCTAGAATCCAAGCCAGAAACATGCACTTTGGTGAAGTCTATAGTAGCAAGGCAGTTTCTTCTGGTTTTCATCACTAGTTGGTCAGAAAACAGCAACATGTCACTTTTAGTGTTTTCAGGGCCCGAAAAGCATTTTGACAGCATGTTGTCACTTAGGCTGTTACTTTTGTCCAGAAGCACTCAGAAGCTAGAATCCAAGCCAGAAACATGCACTTTGGTGAAGTCTATAGTAGCAAGGCAGTTTCTTCTGGTTTTCATCACTAGTTGGTCAGAAAACAGCAACATGTCACTTTTAGTGTTTTCAGGGCCCGAAAAGCATTTTGACAGCATGTTGTCACTTAGGCTGTTACTTTTCACCAGAAGCACTCAGAAACAAGTATCCAAGCCAGAAACATGTACTTTGGTGAATTCTATAGTAGCAAGGCAGTTTCCTGTGGTTTTCTTCACTAGTTATTTAGAAAACAGCAACATGTCACTTTTAGTGTTTTCAGGGCCCGAAAAGCATTTTGACAGCATGTTGTCACTTAGGCTGTTACTTTTCACCAGAAGCACTCAGAAGCTAGAATCCAAGCCAGAAACATGCACTTTGGTGAAGTCTATAGTAGCAAGGCAGTTTCTTCTGGTTTTCATCACTAGTTGGTCAGAAAACAGCAACATGTCACTTTTAGTGTTTTCAGGGCCCGAAAAGCATTTTGACAGCATGTTGTCACTTAGGCTGTTACTTTTCACCAGAAGCACTCAGAAGCTAGAATCCAAGCCAGAAACATGCACTTTGGTGAAGTCTATAGTAGCAAGGCAGTTTCTTCTGGTTTTCATCACTAGTTGGTCAGAAAACAGCAACATGTCACTTTTAGTGTTTTCAGGGCCCGAAAAGCATTTTGACAGCATGTTGTCACTTAGGCTGTTACTTTTGTCCAGAAGCACTCAGAAGCTAGAATCCAAGCCAGAAACATGCACTTTGGTGACATCTATAGTAGCAAGGCAGTTTCTTCTGGTTTTCATCACTAGTTGGTCAGAAAACAGCAACATGTCACTTTTAGTGTTTTCAGGGCCCGAAAAGCATTTTGACAGCATGTTGTCACTTAGGCTGTTACTTTTCACCAGAAGCACTCAGAAACAAGTTTCCAAGCCAGAAACATGTACTTTGGTGAATTCTATAGTAGCAAGACAGTTTCCTGTGGTTTTCTTCACTAGTTATTTAGAAAACAGCAACATGTCACTTTTAGTGTTTTCAGGGCCCGAAAAGCATTTTGACAGCATGTTGTCACTTAGGCTGTTACTTTTGTCCAGAAGCACTCAGAAGCTAGAATCCAAGCCAGAAACATGCACTTTGGTGAAGTCTATAGTAGCAATGCAGTTTCTTCTGGTTTTCATCACTAGTTGGTCAGAAAACAGCAACATGTCACTTTTAGTGTTTTCAGGGCCCGAAAAGCATTTTGACAGCATGTTGTCACTTAGGCTGTTACTTTTGTCCAGAAGCACTCAGAAACACGTTTCCAAGCCAGAAACATGTACTTTGGTGAAGTCTATAGTAGCAAGGCAGTTTCTTCTGGTTTTCATCACTAGTTGGTCAGAAAACAGCAACATGTCACTTTTAGTGTTTTCAGGGCCCGAAAAGCATTTTGACAGCATGTTGTCACTTAGGCTGTTACTTTTGTCCAGAAGCACTCAGAAACTAGAATCCAAGCCAGAAACATGCACTTTGGTGAAGTCTATAGTAGCAAGGCAGTTTCTTCTGGTTTTCATCACTAGTTGGTCAGAAAACAGCAACATGTCACTTTTAGTGTTTTCAGGGCCCGAAAAGCATTTTGACAGCATGTTGTCACTTAGGCTGTTACTTTTGTCCAGAAGCACTCAGAAGCTAGAATCCAAGCCAGAAACATGCACTTTGGTGAAGTCTATAGTAGCAAGGCAGTTTCTTCTGGTTTTCATCACTAGTTGGTCAGAAAACAGCAACATGTCACTTTTAGTGTTTTCAGGGCCCGAAAAGCATTTTGACAGCATGTTGTCACTTAGGCTGTTACTTTTGTCCAGAAGCACTCAGAAGCTAGAATCCAAGCCAGAAACATGTACTTTGGTGAAGTCTATAGTAGCAAGGCAGTTTCTTCTGGTTTTCATCACTAGTTGGTCAGAAAACAGCAACATGTCACTTTTAGTGTTTTCAGGGCCCGAAAAGCATTTTGACAGCATGTTGTCACTTAGGCTGTTACTTTTGTCCAGAAGCACTCAGAAGCTAGAATCCAAGCCAGAAACATGCACTTTGGTGTATTCTATAGTAGCAAGGCAGTTTCTTCTGGTTTTCATCACTAGTTGGTCAGAAAACAGCAACATGTCACTTTTAGTGTTTTCAGGGCCCGAAAAGCATTTTGACAGCATGTTGTCACTTAGGCTGTTACTTTTGTCCAGAAGCACTCAGAAGCTAGAATCCAAGTCAGAAACATGTACTTTGGTGAAGTCTATAGTAGCAAGGCAGTTTCTTCTGGTTTTCATCACTAGTTGTTCAGAAAACAGCAACATGTCACTTTTAGTGTTTTCAGGGCCCGAAAAGCATTTTGAGAGCATGTTGTCACTTAGGCTGTTACTTTTCACCAGAAGCACTCAGAAACAAGTATCCAAGCCAGAAACATGTACTTTGGTGAATTCTATAGTAGCAAGGCAGTTTCCTGTGGTTTTCTTCACTAGTTATTTAGAAAACAGCAACATGTCACTTTTAGTGTTTTCAGGGCCCGAAAAGCATTTTGAGAGCATGTTGTCACTTAGGCTGTTACTTTTCACCAGAAGCACTCAGAAACAAGTATCCAAGCCAGAAACATGTACTTTGGTGAATTCTATAGTAGCAAGGCAGTGTCCTGTGGTTTTCTTCACTAGTTATTTAGAAAACAGCAACATGTCACTTTTAGTGTTTTCAGGGCCCGAAAAGCATTTTGAGAGCATGTTGTCACTTAGGCTGTTACTTTTCACCAGAAGCACTCAGAAACAAGTATCCAAGCCAGAAACATGTACTTTGGTGAATTCTATAGTAGCAAGGCAGTGTCCTGTGGTTTTCTTCACTAGTTATTTAGAAAACAGCAACATGTCACTTTTAGTGTTTTCAGGGCCCGAAAAGCATTTTGACAGCATGTTGTCACTTAGGCTGTTACTTTTCACCAGAAGCACTCAGAAGCTAGAATCCAAGCCAGAAACATGCACTTTGGTGAAGTCTATAGTAGCAAGGCAGTTTCTTCTGGTTTTCATCACTAGTTGGTCAGAAAACAGCAACATGTCACTTTTAGTGTTTTCAGGGCCCGAAAAGCATTTTGACAGCATGTTGTCACTTAGGCTGTTACTTTGGTCCAGAAGCACTCAGAAACAAGTTTCCAAGCCAGAAACATGTACTTTGCTGAAGTCTATAGTAGCAAGGCAGTTTCTTCTGGTTTTCATCACTAGTTGGTCAGAAAACAGCAACATGTCACTTTTAGTGTTTTCAGGGTCCGAAAAGCATTTTGACAGCATGTTGTCACTTAGGCTGTTACTTTTGTCCAGAAGCACTCAGAAGCTAGAATCCAAGCCAGAAACATGCACTTTGGTGAAGTCTATAGTAGCAAGGCAGTTTCTTCTGGTTTTCATCACCAGTTGGTCAGAAAACAGCAACATGTCACTTTTAGTGTTTTCAGGGCCCGAAAAGCATTTTGACAGCATGTTGTCACTCCAGCTGTTACTTTTCACCAGAAGCACTCAGAAACAAGTTTCCAAGCCAGAAACATGTGGCATGGTGAATTCTATAGTAGCAAGGCAGTTTCTTCTGGTGTTCATCACTAGTTGGTCAGAAAACAGCAACATGTCACTTTAAGTGTTTTCAGGGCCCGAAAAGCATTTTGACAGCATGTTGTCACTTAGGCTGTTACTTTTGTCCAGAAGCACTCAGAAGCTAGAATCCAAGCCAGAAACATGCACTTTGGTGAAGTCTATAGTAGCAAGGCAGTTTCTTCTGGTTTTCATCACTAGTTGGTCAGAAAACAGCAACATGTCACTTTTAGTGTTTTCAGGGCCCGAAAAGCATTTTGACAGCATGTTGTCACTTAGGCTGTTACTTTTGTCCAGAAGCACTCAGAAGCTAGAATCCAAGCCAGAAACATGCACTTTGGTGAAGTCTATAGTAGCAAGACAGTTTCTTCTGGTTTTCATCACTAGTTGGTCAGAAAACAGCAACATGTCACTTTTAGTGTTTTCAGGGCCCGAAAAGCATTTTGACAGCATGTTGTCACTTAGGCTGTTACTTTTGTCCAGAAGCACTCAGAAGCTAGAATCCAAGCCAGAAACATGTACTTTGGTGAAGTCTATAGTAGCAAGGCAGTTTCTTCTGGTTTTCATCACTAGTTGGTCAGAAAACAGCAACATGTCACTTTTAGTGTTTTCAGGGCCCGAAAAGCATTTTGACAGCATGTTGTCACTTAGGCTGTTACTTTTGTCCAGAAGCACTCAGAAGCTAGAATCCAAGCCAGAAACATGCACTTTGGTGAAGTCTATAGTAGCAAGGCAGTTTCTTCTGGTTTTCATCACTAGTTGGTCAGAAAACAGCAACATGTCACTTTTAGTGTTTTCAGGGCCCGAAAAGCATTCTGACAGCATGTTGTCACTTAGGCTGTTACTTTTGTCCAGAAGCACCCAGAAATGAGTTTCCAAGCCAGAAACGTGTACTTTGGTGAAGTCTATAGTAGCAAGGCAGTTTCTTCTGGTTTTCATCACTAGTTGGTCAGAAAACAGCAACATGTCACTTTTAGTGTTTTCAGGGCCCGAAAAGCATTCTGACAGCATGTTGTCACTTAGGCTGTTACTTTTGTCCAGAAGCACCCAGAAATGAGTTTCCAAGCCAGAAACATGTACTTTGGTGAATTCTATAGTAGCAAGGCAGTTTCCTGTGGTTTTCTTCACTAGTTATTTAGAAAACAGCAACATGTCACTTTTAGTGTTTTCAGGGCCCGAAAAGCATTTTGACAGCATGTTGTCACTTAGGCTGTTACTTTTGTCCAGAAGCACTCAGAAGCTAGAATCCAGGCCAGAAACATGTACTTTGGTGAAGTCTATAGTAGCAAGGCAGTTTCTTCTGGTTTTCATCACTAGTTGGTCAGAAAACAGCAACATGTCACTTTTAGTGTTTTCAGGGCCCGAAAAGCATTTTGACAGCATGTTGTCACTTAGGCTGTTACTTTTGTCCAGAAGCACTCAGAAGCTAGAATCCAAGCCAGAAACATGTACTTTGGTGAAGTCTATAGTAGCAAGGCAGTTTCTTCTGGTTTTCATCACTAGTTGTTCAGAAAACAGCAACATGTCACTTTTAGTGTTTTCAGGGCCCGAAAAGCATTTTGACAGCATGTTGTCACTTAGGCTGTTACTTTTGTCCAGAAGCACTCAGAAGCTAGAATCCAAGCCAGAAACATGCACTTTGGTGAAGTCTATAGTAGCAAGGCAGTTTCTTCTGGTTTTCATCACTAGTTGGTCAGAAAACAGCAACATGTCACTTTTAGTGTTTTCAGGGCCCGAAAAGCATTTTGACAGCATGTTGTCACTTAGGCTGTTACTTTTGTCCAGAAGCACTCAGAAGCTAGAATCCAAGCCAGAAACATGCACTTTGGTGAAGTCTATAGTAGCAAGGCAGTTTCTTCTGGTTTTCATCACTAGTTGGTCAGAAAACAGCAACATGTCACTTTTAGTGTTTTCAGGGCCCGAAAAGCATTTTGACAGCATGTTGTCACTTAGGCTGTTACTTTTGTCCAGAAGCACTCAGAAGCTAGAATCCAAGCCAGAAACATGCACTTTGGTGAAGTCTATAGTAGCAAGGCAGTTTCTTCTGGTTTTCATCACTAGTTGGTCAGAAAACAGCAACATGTCACTTTTAGTGTTTTCAGGGCCCGAAAAGCATTTTGAGAGCATGTTGTCACTCCGGCTGTTACTTTTCACCAGAAGCACTCAGAAACAAGTTTCCAAGCCAGAAACATGTGGAATGGTGAATTCTATAGTAGCAAGGCAGTTTCTTCTAGTTTTCATCACGAGTTGGTCAGAAAACAACAGCATGTCACTTTTAGTGTTTTCAGGGCCCGAAAAGCATTTTGACAGCATGTTGTCACTTAGGCTGTTACTTTTCACCAGAAGCACTCAGAAACAAGTATCCAAGCCAGAAACATGCACTTTGGTGAAGTCTATAGTAGCAAGGCAGTTTCCTGTGGTTTTCTTCACTAGTTATTTAGAAAACAGCAACATGTCACTTTTAGTGTTTTCAGGGCCCGAAAAGCATTTTGACAGCATGTTGTCACTTAGGCTGTTACTTTTGTCCAGAAGCACTCAGAAGCTAGAATCCAAGCCAGAAACATGCACTTTGGTGAAGTCTATAGTAGCAAGGCAGTTTCTTCTGGTTTTCATCACTAGTTGGTCAGAAAACAGCAACATGTCACTTTTAGTGTTTTCAGGGCCCGAAAAGCATTTTGACAGCATGTTGTCACTTAGGCTGTTACTTTTGTCCAGAAGCACTCAGAAGCTAGAATCCAAGCCAGAAACATGCACTTTGGTGAAGTCTATAGTAGCAAGGCAGTTTCTTCTGGTTTTCATCACTAGTTGGTCAGAAAACAGCAACATGTCACTTTTAGTGTTTTCAGGGCCCGAAAAGCATTTTGACAGCATGTTGTCACTTAGGCTGTTACTTTTGTCCAGAAGCACTCAGAAGCTAGAATCCAAGCCAGAAACATGTACTTTGGTGAAGTCTATAGTAGCAAGGCAGTTTCTTCTGGTTTTCATCACTAGTTGTTCAGAAAACAGCAACATGTCACTTTTAGTGTTTTCAGGGCCCGAAAAGCATTTTGACAGCATGTTGTCACTTAGGCTGTTACTTTTGTCCAGAAGCACTCAGAAGCTAGAATCCAAGCCAGAAACATGCACTTTGGTGAAGTCTATAGTAGCAAGGCAGTTTCTTCTGGTTTTCATCACTAGTTGGTCAGAAAACAGCAACATGTCACTTTTAGTGTTTTCAGGGCCCGAAAAGCATTTTGACAGCATGTTGTCACTTAGGCTGTTACTTTTGTCCAGAAGCACTCAGAAGCTAGAATCCAAGCCAGAAACATGCACTTTGGTGAAGTCTATAGTAGCAAGGCAGTTTCTTCTGGTTTTCATCACTAGTTGGTCAGAAAACAGCAACATGTCACTTTTAGTGTTTTCAGGGCCCGAAAAGCATTTTGACAGCATGTTGTCACTCCGGCTGTTACTTTTCACCAGAAGCACTCAGGAACAAGTTTCCAAGCCAGAAACATGTGGTATGGTGAATTCTATAGTAGCAAGGCAGTTTCTTCTGGTTTTCATCACTAGTTGGTCAGAAAACAACAGCATGTCACTTTTAGTGTTTTCAGGGCCCGAAAAGCATTTTGACAGCATGTTGTCACTTAGGCTGTTACTTTTCAGCAGAAGCACTCAGAAACAAGTATCCAAGCCAGAAACATGTACTTTGGTGAATTCTATAGTAGCAAGGCAGTTTCCTGTGGTTTTCTTCACTAGTTATTTAGAAAACAGCAACATGTCACTTTTAGTGTTTTCAGGGCCCGAAAAGCATTTTGACAGCATGTTGTCACTTAGGCTGTTACTTTTCACCAGAAGCACTCAGAAGCTAGAATCCAAGCCAGAAACATGCACTTTGGTGAAGTCTATAGTAGCAAGGCAGTTTCTTCTGGTTTTCATCACTAGTTGGTCAGAAAACAGCAACATGTCACTTTTAGTGTTTTCAGGGCCCGAAAAGCATTTTGACAGCATGTTGTCACTTAGGCTGTTACTTTTGTCCAGAAGCACTCAGAAGCTAGAATCCAAGCCAGAAACATGTACTTTGGTGAAGTCTATAGTAGCAAGGCAGTTTCTTCTGGTTTTCATCACTAGTTGGTCAGAAAACAGCAACATGTCACTTTTAGTGTTTTCAGGGCCCGAAAAGCATTTTGACAGCATGTTGTCACTTAGGCTGTTACTTTTGTCCAGAAGCACTCAGAAGCTAGAATCCAAGCCAGAAACATGTACTTTGGTGAAGTCTATAGTAGCAAGGCAGTTTCTTCTGGTTTTCATCACTAGTTGGTCAGAAAACAGCAACATGTCACTTTTAGTGTTTTCAGGGCCCGAAAAGCATTTTGACAGCATGTTGTCACTTAGGCTGTTACTTTTGTCCAGAAGCACTCAGAAGCTAGAATCCAAGCCAGAAACATGTACTTTGGTGAAGTCTATAGTAGCAAGGCAGTTTCTTCTGGTTTTCATCACTAGTTGGTCAGAAAACAGCAACATGTCACTTTTAGTGTTTTCAGGGCCCGAAAAGCATTTTGAGAGCATGTTGTCACTTAGGCTGTTACTTTTGTCCAGAAGCACTCAGAAACAAGTATCCAAGCCAGAAACATGTACTTTGGTGAATTCTATAGTAGTAAGGCAGTGTCCTGTGGTTTTCTTCACTAGTTATTTAGAAAACAGCAACATGTCACTTTTAGTGTTTTCAGGGCCCGAAAAGCATTTTGACAGCATGTTGTCACTTAGGCTGTTACTTTTCACCAGAAGCACTCAGAAGCTAGAATCCAAGCCAGAAACATGCACTTTGGTGAAGTCTATAGTAGCAAGGCAGTTTCTTCTGGTTTTCATCACTAGTTGGTCAGAAAACAGCAACATGTCACTTTTAGTGTTTTCAGGGCCCGAAAAGCATTTTGACAGCATGTTGTCACTTAGGCTGTTACTTTTGTCCAGAAGCACTCAGAAGCTAGAATCCAAGCCAGAAACATGTACTTTGGTGAAGTCTATAGTAGCAAGGCAGTTTCTTCTGGTTTTCATCACTAGTTGGTCAGAAAACAGCAACATGTCACTTTTAGTGTTTTCAGGGCCCGAAAAGCATTTTGACAGCATGTTGTCACTCCGGCTGTTACTTTTCACCAGAAGCACTCAGAAACAAGTTTCCAAGCCAGAAACATGTGGTATGGTGAATTCTATAGTAGCAAGGCAGTTTCTTCTGGTTTTTATCACTAGTTGGTCAGAAAACAACAGCATGTCACTTTTAGTGTTTTCAGGGCCCGAAAAGCATTTTGAGAGCATGTTGTCACTTAGGCTGTTACTTTTCACCAGAAGCACTCAGAAACAAGTATCCAAGCCAGAAACATGTACTTTGGTGAATTCTATAGTAGCAAGGCAGTTTCCTGTGGTTTTCATCACTAGTTGGTCAGAAAACAGCAACATGTCACTTTTAGTGTTTTCAGGGCCCGAAAAGCATTTTGACAGCATGTTGTCACTTAGGCTGTTACTTTTGTCCAGAAGCACTCAGAAGCTAGAATCCAAGCCAGAAACATGCACTTTGGTGAAGTCTGTAGTAGCAAGGCAGTTTCTTCTGGTTTTCATCACTAGTTGGTCAGAAAACAGCAACATGTCACTTTTAGTGTTTTCAGGGCCCGAAAAGCATTTTGACAGCATGTTGTCACTTAGGCTGTTACTTTTGTCCAGAAGCACTCAGAAGCTAGAATCCAAGCCAGAAACATGCACTTTGGTGAAGTCTATAGTAGCAAGGCAGTTTCTTCTGGTTTTCATCACTAGTTGGTCAGAAAACAACAGCATGTCACTTTTAGTGTTTTCAGGGCCCGAAAAGCATTTTGAGAGCATGTTGTCACTTAGGCTGTTACTTTTCACCAGAAGCACTCAGAAACAAGTATCCAAGCCAGAAACATGTGGAATGGTGAATTCTATAGTAGCAAGGCAGTTTCCTGTGGTTTTCTTCACTAGTTATTTAGAAAACAGCAACATGTCACTTTTAGTGTTTTCAGGGCCCGAAAAGCATTTTGAGAGCATGTTGTCACTTAGGCTGTTACTTTTCACCAGAAGCACTCAGAAGCTAGAATCCAAGCCAGAAACATGCACTTTGGTGAAGTCTATAGTAGCAAGGCAGTTTCTTCTGGTTTTCATCACTAGTTGGTCAGAAAACAGCAACATGTCACTTTTAGTGTTTTCAGGGCCCGAAAAGCATTTTGACAGCATGTTGTCACTTAGGCTGTTACTTTTGTCCAGAAGCACTCAGAAGCTAGAATCCAAGCCAGAAACATGCACTTTGGTGAAGTCTATAGTAGCAAGGCAGTTTCTTCTGGTTTTCATCACTAGTTGGTCAGAAAACAGCAACATGTCACTTTTAGTGTTTTCAGGGCCCGAAAAGCATTTTGACAGCATGTTGTCACTTAGGCTGTTACTTTTGTCCAGAAGCACTCAGAAACGAGTTTCCAAGCCAGAAACATGTACTTTGGTGAAGTCTATAGTAGCAAGGCAGTTTCTTCTGGTTTTCATCACTAGTTGGTCAGAAAACAGCAACATGTCACTTTTAGTGTTTTCAGGGCCCGAAAAGCATTTTGACAGCATGTTGTCACTTAGGCTGTTACTTTTGTCCAGAAGCACTCAGAAACGAGTTTCCAAGCCAGAAACATGTACTTTGGTGAAGTCTATAGTAGCAAGGCAGTTTCTTCTGGTTTTCATCACTAGTTGGTCAGAAAACAGCAACATGTCACTTTTAGTGTTTTCAGGGCCCGAAAAGCATTTTGACAGCATGTTGTCACTTAGGCTGTTACTTTTGTCCAGAAGCACTCAGAAGCTAGAATCCAAGCCAGAAACATGCACTTTGGTGAAGTCTATAGTAGCAAGGCAGTTTCTTCTGGTTTTCATCACTAGTTGGTCAGAAAACAGCAACATGTCACTTTTAGTGTTTTCAGGGCCCGAAAAGCATTCTGACAGCATGTTGTCACTTAGGCTGTTACTTTTGTCCAGAAGCACCCAGAAATGAGTTTCCAAGCCAGAAACGTGTACTTTGGTGAAGTCTATAGTAGCAAGGCAGTTTCTTCTGGTTTTCATCACTAGTTGGTCAGAAAACAGCAACATGTCACTTTTAGTGTTTTCAGGGCCCGAAAAGCATTCTGACAGCATGTTGTCACTTAGGCTGTTACTTTTGTCCAGAAGCACCCAGAAATGAGTTTCCAAGCCAGAAACATGTACTTTGGTGAATTCTATAGTAGCAAGGCAGTTTCCTGTGGTTTTCTTCACTAGTTATTTAGAAAACAGCAACATGTCACTTTTAGTGTTTTCAGGGCCCGAAAAGCATTTTGACAGCATGTTGTCACTTAGGCTGTTACTTTTGTCCAGAAGCACTCAGAAGCCTAGAATCCAGGCCAGAAACATGTACTTTGGTGAAGTCTATAGTAGCAAGGCAGTTTCTTCTGGTTTTCATCACTAGTTGGTCAGAAAACAGCAACATGTCACTTTTAGTGTTTTCAGGGCCCGAAAAGCATTTTGACAGCATGTTGTCACTTAGGCTGTTACTTTTGTCCAGAAGCACTCAGAAGCTAGAATCCAAGCCAGAAACATGCACTTTGGTGAAGTCTATAGTAGCAAGGCAGTTTCTTCTGGTTTTCATCACTAGTTGGTCAGAAAACAGCAACATGTCACTTTTAGTGTTTTCAGGGCCCGAAAAGCATTTTGACAGCATGTTGTCACTTAGGCTGTTACTTTTGTCCAGAAGCACTCAGAAGCTAGAATCCAAGCCAGAAACATGCACTTTGGTGAAGTCTATAGTAGCAAGGCAGTTTCTTCTGGTTTTCATCACTAGTTGGTCAGAAAACAGCAACATGTCACTTTTAGTGTTTTCAGGGCCCGAAAAGCATTTTGACAGCATGTTGTCACTTAGGCTGTTACTTTTGTCCAGAAGCACTCAGAAGCTAGAATCCAAGCCAGAAACATGCACTTTGGTGAAGTCTATAGTAGCAAGGCAGTTTCTTCTGGTTTTCATCACTAGTTGGTCAGAAAACAGCAACATGTCACTTTTAGTGTTTTCAGGGCCCGAAAAGCATTTTGACAGCATGTTGTCACTCCGGCTGTTACTTTTCACCAGAAGCACTCAGAAACAAGTTTCCAAGCCAGAAACATGTGGAATGGTGAATTCTATAGTAGCAAAGGCAGTTTCTTCTAGTTTTCATCACGAGTTGGTCAGAAAACAACAGCATGTCACTTTTAGTGTTTTCAGGGCCCGAAAAGCATTTTGACAGCATGTTGTCACTTAGGCTGTTACTTTTCACCAGAAGCACTCAGAAACAAGTATCCAAGCCAGAAACATGCACTTTGGTGAAGTCTATAGTAGCAAGGCAGTTTCCTGTGGTTTTCTTCACTAGTTATTTAGAAAACAGCAACATGTCACTTTTAGTGTTTTCAGGGCCCGAAAAGCATTTTGACAGCATGTTGTCACTTAGGCTGTTACTTTTGTCCAGAAGCACTCAGAAGCTAGAATCCAAGCCAGAAACATGCACTTTGGTGAAGTCTATAGTAGCAAGGCAGTTTCTTCTGGTTTTCATCACTAGTTGGTCAGAAAACAGCAACATGTCACTTTTAGTGTTTTCAGGGCCCGAAAAGCATTTTGACAGCATGTTGTCACTTAGGGCTGTTACTTTTGTCCAGAAGCACTCAGAAGCTAGAATCCAAGCCAGAAACATGCACTTTGGTGAAGTCTATAGTAGCAAGGCAGTTTCTTCTGGTTTTCATCACTAGTTGGTCAGAAAACAGCAACATGTCACTTTTAGTGTTTTCAGGGCCCGAAAAGCATTTTGACAGCATGTTGTCACTTAGGCTGTTACTTTTGTCCAGAAGCACTCAGAAGCTAGAATCCAAGCCAGAAACATGCACTTTGGTGAAGTCTATAGTAGCAAGGCAGTTTCTTCTGGTTTTCATCACTAGTTGGTCAGAAAACAGCAACATGTCACTTTTAGTGTTTTCAGGGCCCGAAAAGCATTTTGACAGCATGTTGTCACTTAGGCTGTTACTTTTGTCCAGAAGCACTCAGAAGCTAGAATCCAAGCCAGAAACATGCACTTTGGTGAAGTCTATAGTAGCAAGGCAGTTTCTTCTGGTTTTCATCACTAGTTGGTCAGAAAACAGCAACATGTCACTTTTAGTGTTTTCAGGGCCCGAAAAGCATTTTGACAGCATGTTGTCACTTAGGCTGTTACTTTTGTCCAGAAGCACTCAGAAGCTAGAATCCAAGCCAGAAACATGCACTTTGGTGAAGTCTATAGTAGCAAGGCAGTTTCTTCTGGTTTTCATCACTAGTTGGTCAGAAAACAGCAACATGTCACTTTTAGTGTTTTCAGGGCCCGAAAAGCATTTTGACAGCATGTTGTCACTCCGGCTGTTACTTTTCACCAGAAGCACTCAGAAACAAGTTTCCAAGCCAGAAACATGTGGTATGGTGAATTCTATAGTAGCAAGGCAGTTTCTTCTGGTTTTCATCACTAGTTGGTCAGAAAACAACAGCATGTCACTTTTAGTGTTTTCAGGGCCCGAAAAGCATTTTGACAGCATGTTGTCACTTAGGCTGTTACTTTTCAGCAGAAGCACTCAGAAACAAGTATCCAAGCCAGAAACATGTACTTTGGTGAATTCTATAGTAGCAAGGCAGTTTCCTGTGGTTTTCTTCACTAGTTATTTAGAAAACAGCAACATGTCACTTTTAGTGTTTTCAGGGCCCGAAAAGCATTTTGACAGCATGTTGTCACTTAGGCTGTTACTTTTCACCAGAAGCACTCAGAAGCTAGAATCCAAGCCAGAAACATGCACTTTGGTGAAGTCTATAGTAGCAAGGCAGTTTCTTCTGGTTTTCATCACTAGTTGGTCAGAAAACAGCAACATGTCACTTTTAGTGTTTTCAGGGCCCGAAAAGCATTTTGACAGCATGTTGTCACTTAGGCTGTTACTTTTGTCCAGAAGCACTCAGAAGCTAGAATCCAAGCCAGAAACATGTACTTTGGTGAAGTCTATAGTAGCAAGGCAGTTTCTTCTGGTTTTCATCACTAGTTGGTCAGAAAACAGCAACATGTCACTTTTAGTGTTTTCAGGGCCCGAAAAGCATTTTGACAGCATGTTGTCACTTAGGCTGTTACTTTTGTCCAGAAGCACTCAGAAGCTAGAATCCAAGCCAGAAACATGTACTTTGGTGAAGTCTATAGTAGCAAGGCAGTTTCTTCTGGTTTTCATCACTAGTTGGTCAGAAAACAGCAACATGTCACTTTTAGTGTTTTCAGGACCCGAAAAGCATTTTGACAGCATGTTGTCACTTAGGCTGTTACTTTTGTCCAGAAGCACTCAGAAGCTAGAATCCAAGCCAGAAACATGTACTTTGGTGAAGTCTATAGTAGCAAGGCAGTTTCTTCTGGTTTTCATCACTAGTTGGTCAGAAAACAGCAACATGTCACTTTTAGTGTTTTCAGGGCCCGAAAAGCATTTGAGAGCATGTTGTCACTTAGGCTGTTACTTTTCACCAGAAGCACTCAGAAACAAGTATCCAAGCCAGAAACATGTACTTTGGTGAATTCTATAGTAGTAAGGCAGTGTCCTGTGGTTTTCTTCACTAGTTATTTAGAAAACAGCAACATGTCACTTTTAGTGTTTTCAGGGCCCGAAAAGCATTTTGACAGCATGTTGTCACTTAGGCTGTTACTTTTCACCAGAAGCACTCAGAAGCTAGAATCCAAGCCAGAAACATGCACTTTGGTGAAGTCTATAGTAGCAAGGCAGTTTCTTCTGGTTTTCATCACTAGTTGGTCAGAAAACAGCAACATGTCACTTTTAGTGTTTTCAGGGCCAGAAAAGCATTTTGACAGCATGTTGTCACTTAGGCTGTTACTTTTGTCCAGAAGCACTCAGAAGCTAGAATCCAAGCCAGAAACATGTACTTTGGTGAAGTCTATAGTAGCAAGGCAGTTTCTTCTGGTTTTCATCACTAGTTGGTCAGAAAACAGCAACATGTCACTTTTAGTGTTTTCAGGGCCCGAAAAGCATTTTGACAGCATGTTGTCACTCCGGCTGTTACTTTTCACCAGAAGCACTCAGAAACAAGTTTCCAAGCCAGAAACATGTGGAATGGTGAATTCTATAGTAGCAAGGCAGTTTCTTCTAGTTTTCATCACGAGTTGGTCAGAAAACAACAGCATGTCACTTTTAGTGTTTTCAGGGCCCGAAAAGCATTTTGACAGCATGTTGTCACTTAGGCTGTTACTTTTCACCAGAAGCACTCAGAAACAAGTATCCAAGCCAGAAACATGTACTTTGGTGAATTCTATAGTAGCAAGGCAGTTTCCTGTGGTTTTCATCACTAGTTGGTCAGAAAACAGCAACATGTCACTTTTAGTGTTTTCAGGGCCCGAAAAGCATTTTGACAGCATGTTGTCACTTAGGCTGTTACTTTTGTCCAGAAGCACTCAGAAGCTAGAATCCAAGCCAGAAACATGCACTTTGGTGAAGTCTATAGTAGCAAGGCAGTTTCTTCTGGTTTTCATCACTAGTTGGTCAGAAAACAGCAACATGTCACTTTTAGTGTTTTCAGGGCCCGAAAAGCATTTTGACAGCATGTTGTCACTTAGGCTGTTACTTTTGTCCAGAAGCACTCAGAAGCTAGAATCCAAGCCAGAAACATGCACTTTGGTGAAGTCTATAGTAGCAAGGCAGTTTCTTCTGGTTTTCATCACTAGTTGGTCAGAAAACAACAGCATGTCACTTTTAGTGTTTTCAGGGCCCGAAAAGCATTTTGACAGCATGTTGTCACTTAGGCTGTTACTTTTGTCCAGAAGCACTCAGAAACGAGTTTCCAAGCCAGAAACATGTACTTTGGTGAAGTCTATAGTAGCAAGGCAGTTTCTTCTGGTTTTCATCACTAGTTGGTCAGAAAACAGCAACATGTCACTTTTAGTGTTTTCAGGGCCCGAAAAGCATTTTGACAGCATGTTGTCACTTAGGCTGTTACTTTTGTCCAGAAGCACTCAGAAACGAGTTTCCAAGCCAGAAACATGTACTTTGTGAAGTCTATAGTAGCAAGGCAGTTTCTTCTGGTTTTCATCACTAGTTGTTCAGAAAACAGCAACATGTCACTTTTAGTGTTTTCAGGGCCCGAAAAGCATTTTGACAGCATGTTGTCACTTAGGCTGTTACTTTTGTCCAGAAGCACTCAGAAGCTAGAATCCAAGCCAGAAACATGTACTTTGGTGAAGTCTATAGTAGCAAGGCAGTTTCTTCTGGTTTTCATCACTAGTTGGTCAGAAAACAGCAACATGTCACTTTTAGTGTTTTCAGGGCCCGAAAAGCATTTTGACAGCATGTTGTCACTTAGGCTGTTACTTTTGTCCAGAAGCACTCAGAAGCTAGAATCCAAGCCAGAAACATGCACTTTGGTGAAGTCTATAGTAGCAAGGCAGTTTCTTCTGGTTTTCATCACTAGTTGGTCAGAAAACAGCAACATGTCACTTTTAGTGTTTTCAGGGCCCGAAAAGCATTTTGACAGCATGTTGTCACTTAGGCTGTTACTTTTGTCCAGAAGCACTCAGAAGCTAGAATCCAAGCCAGAAACATGCACTTTGGTGAAGTCTATAGTAGCAAGGCAGTTTCTTCTGGTTTTCATCACTAGTTGGTCAGAAAACAGCAACATGTCACTTTTAGTGTTTTCAGGGCCCGAAAAGCATTTTGAGAGCATGTTGTCACTCCGGCTGTTACTTTTCACCAGAAGCACTCAGAAACAAGTTTCCAAGCCAGAAACATTTGGTATGGTGAATTCTATAGTAGCAAGGCAGTTTCTTCTGGTTTTCATCACTAGTTGGTCAGAAAACAACAGCATGTCACTTTTAGTGTTTTCAGGGCCCGAAAAGCATTTTGAGAGCATGTTGTCACTTAGGCTGTTACTTTTGTCCCAGAAGCACTCAGAAACAAGTATCCAAGCCAGAAACATGTACTTTGGTGAATTCTATAGTAGCAAGGCAGTTTCCTGTGGTTTTCTTCACTAGTTATTTAGAAAACAGTAACATGTCACTTTTAGTGTTTTCAGGGCCCCGAAAAGCATTTTGACAGCATGTTGTCACTTAGGCTGTTACTTTTGTCCAGAAGCACTCAGAAGCTAGAATCCAAGCCAGAAACATGCACTTTGGTGAAGTCTATAGTAGCAAGGCAGTTTCTTCTGGTTTTCATCACTAGTTGGTCAGAAAACAGCAACATGTCACTTTTAGTGTTTTCAGGGCCCGAAAAGCATTTTGACAGCATGTTGTCACTTAGGCTGTTACTTTTGTCCAGAAGCACTCAGAAGCTAGAATCCAAGCCAGAAACATGTACTTTGGTGAAGTCTATAGTAGCAAGGCAGTTTCTTCTGGTTTTCATCACTAGTTGGTCAGAAAACAGCAACATGTCACTTTTAGTGTTTTCAGGGCCCGAAAAGCATTTTGACAGCATGTTGTCACTTAGGCTGTTACTTTTGTCCAGAAGCACTCAGAAGCTAGAATCCAAGCCAGAAACATGCACTTTGGTGAAGTCTATAGTAGCAAGGCAGTTTCTTCTGGTTTTCATCACTAGTTGGTCAGAAAACAGCAACATGTCACTTTTAGTGTTTTCAGGGCCCGAAAAGCATTTTGACAGCATGTTGTCACTTAGGCTGTTACTTTTGTCCAGAAGCACTCAGAAGCTAGAATCCAAGCCAGAAACATGCACTTTGGTGAAGTCTATAGTAGCAAGGCAGTTTCTTCTGGTTTTCATCACTAGTTGGTCAGAAAACAGCAACATGTCACTTTTAGTGTTTTCAGGGCCCGAAAAGCATTTTGAGAGCATGTTGTCACTCCGGCTGTTACTTTTTCACCAGAAGCACTCAGAAAACAAGTTTTCCAAGCCAGAAACATTTGGTATGGTGAATTCTATAGTAGCAAGGCAGTTTCTTCTGGTTTTCATCACTAGTTGGTCAGAAAACAACAGCATGTCACTTTTAGTGTTTTCAGGGCCCGAAAAGCATTTTGAGAGCATGTTGTCACTTAGGCTGTTACTTTTGTCCAGAAGCACTCAGAAACAAGTATCCAAGCCAGAAACATGTACTTTGGTGAATTCTATAGTAGCAAGGCAGTTTCCTGTGGTTTTCTTCACTAGTTATTTAGAAAACAGTAACATGTCACTTTTAGTGTTTTCAGGGCCCGAAAAGCATTTTGACAGCATGTTGTCACTTAGGCTGTTACTTTTGTCCAGAAGCACTCAGAAGCTAGAATCCAAGCCAGAAACATGCACTTTGGTGAAGTCTATAGTAGCAAGGCAGTTTCTTCTGGTTTTCATCACTAGTTGGTCAGAAAACAGCAACATGTCACTTTTAGTGTTTTCAGGGCCCGAAAAGCATTTTGACAGCATGTTGTCACTTAGGCTGTTACTTTTGTCCAGAAGCACTCAGAAGCTAGAATCCAAGCCAGAAACATGTACTTTGGTGAAGTCTATAGTAGCAAGGCAGTTTCTTCTGGTTTTCATCACTAGTTGGTCAGAAAACAGCAACATGTCACTTTTAGTGTTTTCAGGGCCCGAAAAGCATTTTGACAGCATGTTGTCACTTAGGCTGTTACTTTTGTCCAGAAGCACTCAGAAGCTAGAATCCAAGCCAGAAACATGCACTTTGGTGAAGTCTATAGTAGCAAGGCAGTTTCTTCTGGTTTTCATCACTAGTTGGTCAGAAAACAGCATCATGTCACTTTTAGTGTTTTCAGGGCCCGAAAAGCATTTTGACAGCATGTTGTCACTTAGGCTGTTACTTTTGTCCAGAAGCACTCAGAAGCTAGAATCCAAGCCAGAAACATGCACTTTGGTGAAGTCTATAGTAGCAAGGCAGTTTCTTCTGGTTTTCATCACTAGTTGGTCAGAAAACAGCAACATGTCACTTTTAGTGTTTTCAGGGCCCGAAAAGCATTTTGACAGCATGTTGTCACTTAGGCTGTTACTTTTGTCCAGAAGCACTCAGAAGCTAGAATCCAAGCCAGAAACATGTACTTTGGTGAAGTCTATAGTAGCAAGGCAGTTTCTTCTGGTTTTCATCACTAGTTGGTCAGAAAACAGCAACATGTCACTTTTAGTGTTTTCAGGGCCCGAAAAGCATTTTGACAGCATGTTGTCACTTAGGCTGTTACTTTTGTCCAGAAGCACTCAGAAGCTAGAATCCAAGCCAGAAACATGCACTTTGGTGAAGTCTATAGTAGCAAGGCAGTTTCTTCTGGTTTTCATCACTAGTTGGTCAGAAAACAGCATCATGTCACTTTTAGTGTTTTCAGGGCCCGAAAAGCATTTTGACAGCATGTTGTCACTTAGGCTGTTACTTTTGTCCAGAAGCACTCAGAAGCTAGAATCCAAGCCAGAAACATGCACTTTGGTGAAGTCTATAGTAGCAAGGCAGTTTCTTCTGGTTTTCATCACTAGTTGGTCAGAAAACAGCAACATGTCACTTTTAGTGTTTTCAGGGCCCGAAAAGCATTTTGACAGCATGTTGTCACTTAGGCTGTTACTTTTGTCCAGAAGCACTCAGAAGCTAGAATCCAAGCCAGAAACATGCACTTTGGTGAAGTCTATAGTAGCAAGGCAGTTTCTTCTGGTTTTCATCACTAGTTGGTCAGAAAACAGCAACATGTCACTTTTAGTGTTTTCAGGGCCCGAAAAGCATTTTGACAGCATGTTGTCACTTAGGCTGTTACTTTTGTCCAGAAGCACTCAGAAGCTAGAATCCAAGCCAGAAACATGCACTTTGGTGAAGTCTATAGTAGCAAGGCAGTTTCTCTCTGGTTTTCATCACTAGTTGGTCAGAAAACAGCAACATGTCACTTTTAGTGTTTTCAGGGCCCGAAAAGCATTTTGACAGCATGTTGTCACTTAGGCTGTTATTTTTCACCAGAAGCACTCAGAAACAAGTTTCCAAGCCTGAAACATGTACTTTGGTGAATTCTATAGTAGCAAGGCAGTTTCCTGTGGTTTTCTTCACTAGTTATTTAGAAAACAGCAACATGTCACTTTTAGTGTTTTCAGGGCCCGAAAAGCATTTTGACAGCATGTTGTCACTTAGGCTGTTACTTTTCACCAGAAGCACTCAGAAGCTAGAATCCAAGCCAGAAACATGCACTTTGGTGAAGTCTATAGTAGCAAGGCAGTTTCTTCTGGTTTTTCATCACTAGTTGGTCAGAAAAACAGCAACATGTCACTTTTAGTGTTTTCAGGGCCCGAAAAGCATTTTGACAGCATGTTGTCACTTAGGCTGTTACTTTTGTCCAGAAGCACTCAGAAACACGTTTCCAAGCCAGAAACATGTACTTTGGTGAAGTCTATAGTAGCAAGGCAGTTTCTTCTGGTTTTCATCACTAGTTGGTCAGAAAACAGCAACATGTCACTTTTAGTGTTTTCAGGGCCCGAAAAGCATTTTGACAGCATGTTGTCACTTAGGCTGTTACTTTTGTCCAGAAGCACTCAGAAGCTAGAATCCAAGCCAGAAACATGCACTTTGGTGAAGTCTATAGTAGCAAGGCAGTTTCTTCTGGTTTTCATCACTAGTTGGTCAGAAAACAGCAACAATGTCACTTTTAGTGTTTTCAGGGCCCGAAAAGCATTTTGACAGCATGTTGTCACTTAGGCTGTTACTTTTGTCCAGAAAGCACTCAGAAGCTAGAATCCAAGCCAGAAACATGCACTTTGGTGAAGTCTATAGTAGCAAGGCAGTTTCTTCTGGTTTTCATCACTAGTTGGTCAGAAAACAGCAACATGTCACTTTTAGTGTTTTCAGGGCCCGAAAAGCATTTTGACAGCATGTTGTCACTTAGGCTGTTACTTTTGTCCAGAAGCACTCAGAAGCTAGAATCCAAGCCAGAAACATGCACTTTGGTGAAGTCTATAGTAGCAAGGCAGTTTCTTCTGGTTTTCATCACTAGTTGGTCAGAAAACAGCAACATGTCACTTTTAGTGTTTTCAGGGCCCGAAAAGCATTTTGACAGCATGTTGTCACTTAGGCTGTTACTTTTTGTCCAGAAGCACTCAGAAGCTAGAATCCAAGCCAGAAACATGCACTTTGGTGAAGTCTATAGTAGCAAGGCAGTTTCTTCTGGTTTTCATCACTAGTTGGTCAGAAAACAGCAACATGTCACTTTTAGTGTTTTCAGGGCCCGAAAAGCATTTTGACAGCATGTTGTCACTTAGGCTGTTATTTTTCACCAGAAGCACTCAGAAACAAGTTTCCAAGCCTGAAACATGTACTTTGGTGAATTCTATAGTAGCAAGGCAGTTTCCTGTGGTTTTCTTCACTAGTTATTTAGAAAACAGCAACATGTCACTTTTAGTGTTTTCAGGGCCCGAAAAGCATTTTGACAGCATGTTGTCACTTAGGCTGTTACTTTTCACCAGAAGCACTCAGAAGCTAGAATCCAAGCCAGAAACATGCACTTTGGTGAAGTCTATAGTAGCAAGGCAGTTTCTTCTGGTTTTCATCACTAGTTGGTCAGAAAACAGCAACATGTCACTTTTAGTGTTTTCAGGGCCCGAAAAGCATTTTGACAGCATGTTGTCACTTAGGCTGTTACTTTTGTCCAGAAGCACTCAGAAACACGTTTCCAAGCCAGAAACATGTACTTTGGTGAAGTCTATAGTAGCAAGGCAGTTTCTTCTGGTTTTCATCACTAGTTGGTCAGAAAACAGCAACATGTCACTTTTAGTGTTTTCAGGGCCCGAAAAGCATTTTGACAGCATGTTGTCACTTAGGCTGTTACTTTTGTCCAGAAGCACTCAGAAGCTAGAATCCAAGCCAGAAACATGCACTTTGGTGAAGTCTATAGTAGCAAGGCAGTTTCTTCTGGTTTTCATCACTAGTTGGTCAGAAAACAGCAACATGTCACTTTTAAGTGTTTTCAGGGCCCGAAAAGCATTTTGACAGCATGTTGTCACTTAGGCTGTTACTTTTGTCCAGAAGCACTCAGAAGCTAGAATCCAAGCCAGAAACATGCACTTTGGTGAAGTCTATAGTAGCAAGGCAGTTTCTTCTGGTTTTCATCACTAGTTGGTCAGAAAACAGCAACATGTCACTTTTAGTGTTTTCAGGGCCCGAAAAGCATTTTGACAGCATGTTGTCACTTAGGCTGTTACTTTTGTCCAGAAGCACTCAGAAGCTAGAATCCAAGCCAGAAACATGCACTTTGGTGAAGTCTATAGTAGCAAGGCAGTTTCTTCTGGTTTTCATCACTAGTTGGTCAGAAAACAGCAACATGTCACTTTTAGTGTTTTCAGGGCCCGAAAAGCATTTTGACAGCATGTTGTCACTTAGGCTGTTACTTTTGTCCAGAAGCACTCAGAAGCTAGAATCCAAGCCAGAAACATGCACTTTGGTGAAGTCTATAGTAGCAAGGCAGTTTCTTCTGGTTTTCATCACTAGTTGGTCAGAAAAACAGCAACATGTCACTTTTAGTGTTTTCAGGGCCCGAAAAGCATTTTGACAGCATGTTGTCACTTTAGGCTGTTATTTTTCACCAGAAGCACTCAGAAACAAGTTTCCAAGCCTGAAACATGTACTTTGGTGAATTCTATAGTAGCAAGGCAGTTTCCTGTGGTTTTTCTTCACTAGTTATTTAGAAAACAGCAACATGTCACTTTTAGTGTTTTCAGGGCCCGAAAAGCATTTTGACAGCATGTTGTCACTTAGGCTGTTACTTTTCACCAGAAGCACTCAGAAGCTAGAATCCAAGCCAGAAACATGCACTTTGGTGAAGTCTATAGTAGCAAGGCAGTTTCTTCTGGTTTTCATCACTAGTTGGTCAGAAAACAGCAACATGTCACTTTTAGTGTTTTCAGGGCCCGAAAAGCATTTTGACAGCATGTTGTCACTTAGGCTGTTACTTTTGTCCAGAAGCACTCAGAACACACGTTTCCAAGCCAGAAACATGTACTTTGGTGAAGTCTATAGTAGCAAGGCAGTTTCTTCTGGTTTTCATCACTAGTTGGTCAGAAAACAGCAACATGTCACTTTTAGTGTTTTCAGGGCCCGAAAAGCATTTTGACAGCATGTTGTCACTTAGGCTGTTACTTTTGTCCAGAAGCACTCAGAAGCTAGAATCCAAGCCAGAAACATGCACTTTGGTGAAGTCTATAGTAGCAAGGCAGTTTCTTCTGGTTTTCATCACTAGTTGGTCAGAAAACAGCAACATGTCACTTTTAGTGTTTTCAGGGCCCGAAAAGCATTTTGACAGCATGTTGTCACTTAGGCTGTTACTTTTGTCCAGAAGCACTCAGAAGCTAGAATCCAAGCCAGAAACATGTACTTTGCTGAAGTCTATAGTAGCAAGGCAGTTTCTTCTGGTTTTCATCACTAGTTGGACAGAAAACAGCAACATGTCACTTTTAGTGTTTTCAGGACCCGAAAAGCATTTTGACAGCATGTTGTCACTTAGGCTGTTACTTTTTGTCCAGAAGCACTCAGAAGCTAGAATCCAAGCCAGAAACATGTACTTTGGTGAAGTCTATAGTAGCAAGGCAGTTTCTTCTGGTTTTCATCACTAGTTGGTCAGAAAACAGCAACATGTCACTTTTAGTGTTTTCAGGGCCCGAAAAGCATTTTGACAGCATGTTGTCACTTAGGCTGTTACTTTTGTCCAGAAAGCACTCAGAAGCTAGAATCCAAGCCAGAAACATGCACTTTGGTGAAGTCTATAGTAGCAAGGCAGTTTCTTCTGGTTTTCATCACTAGTTGGTCAGAAAACAGCAACATGTCACTTTTAGTGTTTTCAGGGCCCGAAAAGCATTTTGACAGCATGTTGTCACTTAGGCTGTTACTTTTGTCCAGAAGCACTCAGAAGCTAGAATCCAAGCCAGAAACATGCACGTTGGTGAAGTCTATAGTAGCAAGACAGTTTCTTCTGGTATTCATCACTAGTTGGTCAGAAAACAAGCAACATGTCACTTTTAGTGTTTTCACGGCCCGAAAAGCATTTTGACAGTATGTTGTCACTTAGGCTGTTATTTTTCACCAGAAGCACTCAGAAACAAGTTTCCAAGCCAGAAACATGTGGTTTGGTGAATTCTATAGTAGCAAGGGCAGTTTCTTCTGGTTTTCATCACTAGTTGGTCAGAAAAACAGCATCATGTCACTTTTAGTGTTTTCAGGGCCCGAAAAGCATTTTGACAGCATGTTGTCACTTAGGCTGTTACTTTTTTCCAGAAGCACTCAGAAGCTAGAATCCAAGCCAGAAACATGTACTTTGGTGTAGTCTATAGTAGCAAGGCAGTTTCTTCTGGTTTTCATCACTAGTTTGGTCAGAAAACAGCAACATGTCACTTTTAGTGTTTTCAGGGCCCGAAAAGCATTTTGACAGCATGTTGTCACTCAGGCTGTTACTTTTGTCCAGAAGCACTCAGAAACGAGTTTCCAAGCCAGAAACATGTACTTTTGGTGAAGTCTATAGTAGCAAGGCAGTTTCTTCTGGTTTTTCATCACTAGTTGGTCAGAAAACAGCAACATGTCACTTTTAGTGTTTTCAGGGCCCGAAAAGCATTTTGACAGCATGTTGTCACTTAGGCTGTTACTTTTTGTCCAGAAGCACTCAGAAGCTAGAATCCAAGCCAGAAACATGCACTTTGGTGAAGTCGTATAGTAGCAAGGCAGTTTCTTCTGGTTTTCATCACTAGTTGGTCAGAAAACAGCATCATGTCACTTTTTAGTGTTTTCAGGGCCCGAAAAGCATTTTGACAGCATGTTGTCACTTAGGCTGTTACTTTTGTCCAGAAGCACTCAGAAGCTAGAATCCAAGCCAGAAACATGCACTTTGGTGAAGTCTATAGTAGCAAGGCAGTTTCTTCTGGTTTTCATCACTAGTTGGTCAGAAAACAGCAACATGTCACTTTTAGTGTTTTCAGGGCCCGAAAAGCATTTTGACAGCATGTTGTCACTTAGGCTGTTACTTTTGTCCAGAAGCACTCAGAAGCTAGAATCCAAGCCAGAAACATGCACTTTGGTGAAGTCTATAGTAGCAAGGCAGTTTCTTCTGGTTTTCATCACTAGTTGGTCAGAAAACAGCAACATGTCACTTTTAGTGTTTTCAGGGCCCGAAAAGCATTTTGACAGCATGTTGTCACTTAGGCTGTTACTTTTGTCCAGAAGCACTCAGAAGCTAGAATCCAAGCCAGAAACATGCACTTTGGTGAAGTCTATAGTAGCAAGGCAGTTTCTTCTGGTTTTCATCACTAGTTGGTCAGAAAACAGCAACATGTCACTTTTAGTGTTTTCAGGGCCCGAAAAGCATTTTGACAGCCATGTTGTCACTTAGGCTGTTATTTTTCACCAGAAGCACTCAGAAACAAGTTTCCAAGCCTGAAACATGTACTTTGGTGAATTCTATAGTAGCAAGGCAGTTTCCTGTGGTTTTCTTCACTAGTTATTTAGAAAACAGCAACATGTCACTTTTAGTGTTTTCAGGGCCGAAAAGCATTTTGACAGCATGTTGTCACTTAGGCTGTTACTTTTCACCAGAAGCACTCAGAAGCTAGAATCCAAGCCAGAAACATGCACTTTGGTGAAGTCTATAGTAGCAAGGCAGTTTCTTCTGGTTTTCATCACTAGTTGGTCAGAAAACAGCAACATGTCACTTTTAGTGTTTTCAGGGCCCGAAAAGCATTTTGACAGCATGTTGTCACTTAGGCTGTTATTTTTCACCAGAAGCACTCAGAAACAAGTTTCCAAGCCTGAAACATGTACTTTGGGTGAATTCTATAGTAGCAAGGCAGTTTCCTGTGGTTTTCTTCACTAGTTATTTAGAAAACAGCAACATGTCACTTTTAGTGTTTTCAGGGCCCGAAAAGCATTTTGACAGCATGTTGTCACTTAGGCTGTTACTTTTCACCAGAAGCACTCAGAAGCTAGAATCCAAGCCAGAAACATGCACTTTGGTGAAGTCTATAGTAGCAAGGCAGTTTCTTCTGGTTTTCATCACTAGTTGGTCAGAAAACAGCAACATGTCACTTTTAGTGTTTTCAGGGCCCGAAAAGCATTTTGACAGCATGTTGTCACTTAGGCTGTTACTTTTGTCCAGAAGCACTCAGAAACACGTTTCCAAGCCAGAAACATGTACTTTGGTGAAGTCTATAGTAGCAAGGCAGTTTCTTCTGGTTTTCATCACTAGTTGGTCAGAAAACAGCAACATGTCACTTTTAGTGTTTTCAGGGCCCGAAAAGCATTTTGACAGCATGTTGTCACTTAGGCTGTTACTTTTGTCCAGAAGCACTCAGAAGCTAGAATCCAAGCCAGAAACATGCACTTTGGTGAAGTCTATAGTAGCAAGGCAGTTTCTTCTGGTTTTCATCACTAGTTGGTCAGAAAACAGCAACATGTCACTTTTAGTGTTTTCAGGGCCCGAAAAGCATTTTGACAGCATGTTGTCACTTAGGCTGTTACTTTTGTCCAGAAGCACTCAGAAGCTAGAATCCAAGCCAGAAACATGTACTTTGCTGAAGTCTATAGTAGCAAGGCAGTTTCTTCTGGTTTTCATCACTAGTTGGACAGAAAACAGCAACATGTCACTTTTAGTGTTTTCAGGACCCGAAAAGCATTTTGACAGCATGTTGTCACTTAGGCTGTTACTTTTGTCCAGAAGCACTCAGAAGCTAGAATCCAAGCCAGAAACATGTACTTTGGTGAAGTCTATAGTAGCAAGGCAGTTTCTTCTGGTTTTCATCACTAGTTGGTCAGAAAACAGCAACATGTCACTTTTAGTGTTTTCAGGGCCCGAAAAGCATTTTGACAGCATGTTGTCACTTAGGCTGTTACTTTTGTCCAGAAGCACTCAGAAGCTAGAATCCAAGCCAGAAACATGCACTTTGGTGAAGTCTATAGTAGCAAGGCAGTTTCTTCTGGTTTTCATCACTAGTTGGTCAGAAAACAGCAACATGTCACTTTTAGTGTTTTCAGGGCCCGAAAAGCATTTTGACAGCATGTTGTCACTTAGGCTGTTACTTTTGTCCAGAAGCACTCAGAAGCTAGAATCCAAGCCAGAAACATGCACGTTGGTGAAGTCTATAGTAGCAAGACAGTTTCTTCTGGTATTCATCACTAGTTGGTCAGAAAACAGCAACATGTCACTTTTAGTGTTTTCACGGCCCGAAAAGCATTTTGACAGTATGTTGTCACTTAGGCTGTTATTTTTCACCAGAAGCACTCAGAAACAAGTTTCCAAGCCAGAAACATGTGGTTTGGTGAATTCTATAGTAGCAAGGCAGTTTCTTCTGGTTTTCATCACTAGTTGGTCAGAAAACAGCATCATGTCACTTTTAGTGTTTTCAGGGCCCGAAAAGCATTTTGACAGCATGTTGTCACTTAGGCTGTTACTTTTTTCCAGAAGCACTCAGAAGCTAGAATCCAAGCCAGAAACATGTACTTTGGTGTAGTCTATAGTAGCAAGGCAGTTTCTTCTGGTTTTCATCACTAGTTGGTCAGAAAACAGCAACATGTCACTTTTAGTGTTTTCAGGGCCCGAAAAGCATTTTGACAGCATGTTGTCACTCAGGCTGTTACTTTTGTCCAGAAGCACTCAGAAACGAGTTTCCAAGCCAGAAACATGTACTTTGGTGAAGTCTATAGTAGCAAGGCAGTTTCTTCTGGTTTTCATCACTAGTTGGTCAGAAAACAGCAACATGTCACTTTTAGTGTTTTCAGGGCCCGAAAAGCATTTTGACAGCATGTTGTCACTTAGGCTGTTACTTTTGTCCAGAAGCACTCAGAAGCTAGAATCCAAGCCAGAAACATGCACTTTGGTGAAGTCTATAGTAGCAAGGCAGTTTCTTCTGGTTTTCATCACTAGTTGGTCAGAAAACAGCATCATGTCACTTTTAGTGTTTTCAGGGCCCGAAAAGCATTTTGACAGCATGTTGTCACTTAGGCTGTTACTTTTGTCCAGAAGCACTCAGAAGCTAGAATCCAAGCCAGAAACATGCACTTTGGTGAAGTCTATAGTAGCAAGGCAGTTTCTTCTGGTTTTCATCACTAGTTGGTCAGAAAACAGCAACATGTCACTTTTAGTGTTTTCAGGGCCCGAAAAGCATTTTGACAGCATGTTGTCACTTAGGCTGTTACTTTTGTCCAGAAGCACTCAGAAGCTAGAATCCAAGCCAGAAACATGCACTTTGGTGAAGTCTATAGTAGCAAGGCAGTTTCTTCTGGTTTTCATCACTAGTTGGTCAGAAAACAGCAACATGTCACTTTTAGTGTTTTCAGGGCCCGAAAAGCATTTTGACAGCATGTTGTCACTTAGGCTGTTACTTTTGTCCAGAAGCACTCAGAAGCTAGAATCCAAGCCAGAAACATGCACTTTGGTGAAGTCTATAGTAGCAAGGCAGTTTCTTCTGGTTTTCATCACTAGTTGGTCAGAAAACAGCAACATGTCACTTTTAGTGTTTTCAGGGCCCGAAAAGCATTTTGACAGCATGTTGTCACTTAGGCTGTTATTTTTCACCAGAAGCACTCAGAAACAAGTTTCCAAGCCTGAAACATGTACTTTGGTGAATTCTATAGTAGCAAGGCAGTTTCCTGTGGTTTTCTTCACTAGTTATTTAGAAAACAGCAACATGTCACTTTTAGTGTTTTCAGGGCCCGAAAAGCATTTTGACAGCATGTTGTCACTTAGGCTGTTACTTTTCACCAGAAGCACTCAGAAGCTAGAATCCAAGCCAGAAACATGCACTTTGGTGAAGTCTATAGTAGCAAGGCAGTTTCTTCTGGTTTTCATCACTAGTTGGTCAGAAAACAGCAACATGTCACTTTTAGTGTTTTCAGGGCCCGAAAAGCATTTTGACAGCATGTTGTCACTTAGGCTGTTACTTTTGTCCAGAAGCACTCAGAAACACGTTTCCAAGCCAGAAACATGTACTTTGGTGAAGTCTATAGTAGCAAGGCAGTTTCTTCTGGTTTTCATCACTAGTTGGTCAGAAAACAGCAACATGTCACTTTTAGTGTTTTCAGGGCCCGAAAAGCATTTTGACAGCATGTTGTCACTTAGGCTGTTACTTTTGTCCAGAAGCACTCAGAAGCTAGAATCCAAGCCAGAAACATGCACTTTGGTGAAGTCTATAGTAGCAAGGCAGTTTCTTCTGGTTTTCATCACTAGTTGGTCAGAAAACAGCAACATGTCACTTTTAGTGTTTTCAGGGCCCGAAAAGCATTTTGACAGCATGTTGTCACTTAGGCTGTTACTTTTGTCCAGAAGCACTCAGAAGCTAGAATCCAAGCCAGAAACATGCACTTTGGTGAAGTCTATAGTAGCAAGGCAGTTTCTTCTGGTTTTCATCACTAGTTGGTCAGAAAACAGCAACATGTCACTTTTAGTGTTTTCAGGGCCCGAAAAGCATTTTGACAGCATGTTGTCACTTAGGCTGTTACTTTTGTCCAGAAGCACTCAGAAGCTAGAATCCAAGCCAGAAACATGCACGTTGGTGAAGTCTATAGTAGCAAGACAGTTTCTTCTGGTATTCATCACTAGTTGGTCAGAAAACAGCAACATGTCACTTTTAGTGTTTTCAGGGCCCGAAAAGCATTTTGACAGCATGTTGTCACTCAGGCTGTTACTTTTGTCCAGAAGCACTCAGAAACGAGTTTCCAAGCCAGAAACATGTACTTTGGTGAAGTCTATAGTAGCAAGGCAGTTTCTTCTGGTTTTCATCACTAGTTGGTCAGAAAACAGCAACATGTCACTTTTAGTGTTTTCAGGGCCCGAAAAGCATTTTGACAGCATGTTGTCACTTAGGCTGTTACTTTTGTCCAGAAGCACTCAGAAGCTAGAATCCAAGCCAGAAACATGTACTTTGGTGTAGTCTATAGTAGCAAGGCAGTTTCTTCTGGTTTTCATCACTAGTTGGTCAGAAAACAGCAACATGTCACTTTTAGTGTTTTCAGGGCCCGAAAAGCATTTTGACAGCATGTTGTCACTTAGGCTGTTACTTTTGTCCAGAAGCACTCAGAAGCTAGAATCCAAGCCAGAAACATGCACTTTGGTGAATTCTATAGTAGCAAGGCAGTTTCTTCTGGTTTTCATCACTAGTTGGTCAGAAAACAGCAACATGTCACTTTTAGTGTTTTCAGGGCCCGAAAAGCATTTTGACAGCATGTTGTCACTTAGGCTGTTACTTTTGTCCAGAAGCACTCAGAAGCTAGAATCCAAGCCAGAAACATGCACTTTGGTGACGTCTATAGTAGCAAGGCAGTTTCTTCTGGTTTTCATCACTAGTTGGTCAGAAAACAGCAACATGTCACTTTTAGTGTTTTCAGGGCCCGAAAAGCATTTTGACAGCATGTTGTCACTTAGGCTGTTACTTTTGTCCAGAAGCACTCAGAAGCTAGAATCCAAGCCAGAAACATGCACTTTGGTGAAGTCTATAGTAGCAAGGCAGTTTCTTCTGGTTTTCATCACTAGTTGGTCAGAAAACAGCAACATGTCACTTTTAGTGTTTTCAGGGCCCGAAAAGCATTTTGAGAGCATGTTGTCACTCCGGCTGTTACTTTTCACCAGAAGCACTCAGAAACAAGTTTCCAAGCCAGAAACATTTGGTATGGTGAATTCTATAGTAGCAAGGCAGTTTCTTCTGGTTTTCATCACTAGTTGGTCAGAAAACAACAGCATGTCACTTTTAGTGTTTTCAGGGCCCGAAAAGCATTTTGAGAGCATGTTGTCACTTAGGCTGTTACTTTTGTCCAGAAGCACTCAGAAACAAGTATCCAAGCCAGAAACATGTACTTTGGTGAATTCTATAGTAGCAAGGCAGTTTCCTGTGGTTTTCTTCACTAGTTATTTAGAAAACAGTAACATGTCACTTTTAGTGTTTTCAGGGCCCGAAAAGCATTTTGACAGCATGTTGTCACTTAGGCTGTTACTTTTGTCCAGAAGCACTCAGAAGCTAGAATCCAAGCCAGAAACATTTGGTATGGTGAATTCTATAGTAGCAAGGCAGTTTCTTCTGGTTTTCATCACTAGTTGGTCAGAAAACAACAGCATGTCACTTTTAGTGTTTTCAGGGCCCGAAAAGCATTTTGAGAGCATGTTGTCACTTAGGCTGTTACTTTTGTCCAGAAGCACTCAGAAACAAGTATCCAAGCCAGAAACATGTACTTTGGTGAATTCTATAGTAGCAAGGCAGTTTCCTGTGGTTTTCTTCACTAGTTATTTAGAAAACAGTAACATGTCACTTTTAGTGTTTTCAGGGCCCGAAAAGCATTTTGACAGCATGTTGTCACTTAGGCTGTTACTTTTGTCCAGAAGCACTCAGAAGCTAGAATCCAAGCCAGAAACATGCACTTTGGTGAAGTCTATAGTAGCAAGGCAGTTTCTTCTGGTTTTCATCACTAGTTGGTCAGAAAACAGCAACATGTCACTTTTAGTGTTTTCAGGGCCCGAAAAGCATTTTGACAGCATGTTGTCACTTAGGCTGTTACTTTTGTCCAGAAGCACTCAGAAGCTAGAATCCAAGCCAGAAACATGTACTTTGGTGAAGTCTATAGTAGCAAGGCAGTTTCTTCTGGTTTTCATCACTAGTTGGTCAGAAAACAGCAACATGTCACTTTTAGTGTTTTCAGGGCCCGAAAAGCATTTTGACAGCATGTTGTCACTTAGGCTGTTACTTTTGTCCAGAAGCACTCAGAAGCTAGAATCCAAGCCAGAAACATGCACTTTGGTGAAGTCTATAGTAGCAAGGCAGTTTCTTCTGGTTTTCATCACTAGTTGGTCAGAAAACAGCATCATGTCACTTTTAGTGTTTTCAGGGCCCGAAAAGCATTTTGACAGCATGTTGTCACTTAGGCTGTTACTTTTGTCCAGAAGCACTCAGAAGCTAGAATCCAAGCCAGAAACATGCACTTTGGTGAAGTCTATAGTAGCAAGGCAGTTTCTTCTGGTTTTCATCACTAGTTGGTCAGAAAACAGCAACATGTCACTTTTAGTGTTTTCAGGGCCCGAAAAGCATTTTGACAGCATGTTGTCACTTAGGCTGTTACTTTTGTCCAGAAGCACTCAGAAGCTAGAATCCAAGCCAGAAACATGTACTTTGGTGAAGTCTATAGTAGCAAGGCAGTTTCTTCTGGTTTTCATCACTAGTTGGTCAGAAAACAGCAACATGTCACTTTTAGTGTTTTCAGGGCCCGAAAAGCATTTTGACAGCATGTTGTCACTTAGGCTGTTACTTTTGTCCAGAAGCACTCAGAAGCTAGAATCCAAGCCAGAAACATGCACTTTGGTGAAGTCTATAGTAGCAAGGCAGTTTCTTCTGGTTTTCATCACTAGTTGGTCAGAAAACAGCATCATGTCACTTTTAGTGTTTTCAGGGCCCGAAAAGCATTTTGACAGCATGTTGTCACTTAGGCTGTTACTTTTGTCCAGAAGCACTCAGAAGCTAGAATCCAAGCCAGAAACATGCACTTTGGTGAAGTCTATAGTAGCAAGGCAGTTTCTTCTGGTTTTCATCACTAGTTGGTCAGAAAACAGCATCATGTCACTTTTAGTGTTTTCAGGGCCCGAAAAGCATTTTGACAGCATGTTGTCACTTAGGCTGTTACTTTTGTCCAGAAGCACTCAGAAGCTAGAATCCAAGCCAGAAACATGCACTTTGGTGAAGTCTATAGTAGCAAGGCAGTTTCTTCTGGTTTTCATCACTAGTTGGTCAGAAAACAGCAACATGTCACTTTTAGTGTTTTCAGGGCCCGAAAAGCATTTTGACAGCATGTTGTCACTTAGGCTGTTACTTTTGTCCAGAAGCACTCAGAAGCTAGAATCCAAGCCAGAAACATGTACTTTGGTGAAGTCTATAGTAGCAAGGCAGTTTCTTCTGGTTTTCATCACTAGTTGGTCAGAAAACAGCAACATGTCACTTTTAGTGTTTTCAGGGCCCGAAAAGCATTTTGACAGCATGTTGTCACTTAGGCTGTTACTTTTGTCCAGAAGCACTCAGAAGCTAGAATCCAAGCCAGAAACATGCACTTTGGTGAAGTCTATAGTAGCAAGGCAGTTTCTTCTGGTTTTCATCACTAGTTGGTCAGAAAACAGCATCATGTCACTTTTAGTGTTTTCAGGGCCCGAAAAGCATTTTGACAGCATGTTGTCACTTAGGCTGTTACTTTTGTCCAGAAGCACTCAGAAGCTAGAATCCAAGCCAGAAACATGCACTTTGGTGAAGTCTATAGTAGCAAGGCAGTTTCTTCTGGTTTTCATCACTAGTTGGTCAGAAAACAGCAACATGTCACTTTTAGTGTTTTCAGGGCCCGAAAAGCATTTTGACAGCATGTTGTCACTTAGGCTGTTACTTTTGTCCAGAAGCACTCAGAAGCTAGAATCCAAGCCAGAAACATGCACTTTGGTGAAGTCTATAGTAGCAAGGCAGTTTCTTCTGGTTTTCATCACTAGTTGGTCAGAAAACAGCAACATGTCACTTTTAGTGTTTTCAGGGCCCGAAAAGCATTTTGACAGCATGTTGTCACTTAGGCTGTTACTTTTGTCCAGAAGCACTCAGAAGCTAGAATCCAAGCCAGAAACATGCACTTTGGTGAAGTCTATAGTAGCAAGGCAGTTTCTTCTGGTTTTCATCACTAGTTGGTCAGAAAACAGCAACATGTCACTTTTAGTGTTTTCAGGGCCCGAAAAGCATTTTGACAGCATGTTGTCACTTAGGCTGTTATTTTTCACCAGAAGCACTCAGAAACAAGTTTCCAAGCCAGAAACATGTACTTTGGTGAATTCTATAGTAGCAAGGCAGTTTCCTGTGGTTTTCTTCACTAGTTATTTAGAAAACAGCAACATGTCACTTTTAGTGTTTTCAGGGCCCGAAAAGCATTTTGACAGCATGTTGTCACTTAGGCTGTTACTTTTGTCCAGAAGCACTCAGAAGCTAGAATCCAAGCCAGAAACATGTACTTTGCTGAAGTCTATAGTAGCAAGGCAGTTTCTTCTGGTTTTCATCACTAGTTGGACAGAAAACAGCAACATGTCACTTTTAGTGTTTTCAGGACCCGAAAAGCATTTTGACAGCATGTTGTCACTTAGGCTGTTACTTTTGTCCAGAAGCACTCAGAAGCTAGAATCCAAGCCAGAAACATGTACTTTGGTGAAGTCTATAGTAGCAAGGCAGTTTCTTCTGGTTTTCATCACTAGTTGGTCAGAAAACAGCAACATGTCACTTTTAGTGTTTTCAGGGCCCGAAAAGCATTTTGACAGCATGTTGTCACTTAGGCTGTTACTTTTGTCCAGAAGCACTCAGAAGCTAGAATCCAAGCCAGAAACATGCACTTTGGTGAAGTCTATAGTAGCAAGGCAGTTTCTTCTGGTTTTCATCACTAGTTGGTCAGAAAACAGCAACATGTCACTTTTAGTGTTTTCAGGGCCCGAAAAGCATTTTGACAGCATGTTGTCACTTAGGCTGTTACTTTTGTCCAGAAGCACTCAGAAGCTAGAATCCAAGCCAGAAACATGCACGTTGGTGAAGTCTATAGTAGCAAGACAGTTTCTTCTGGTATTCATCACTAGTTGGTCAGAAAACAGCAACATGTCACTTTTAGTGTTTTCACGGCCCGAAAAGCATTTTGACAGTATGTTGTCACTTAGGCTGTTATTTTTCACCAGAAGCACTCAGAAACAAGTTTCCAAGCCAGAAACATGTGGTTTGGTGAATTCTATAGTAGCAAGGCAGTTTCTTCTGGTTTTCATCACTAGTTGGTCAGAAAACAGCATCATGTCACTTTTAGTGTTTTCAGGGCCCGAAAAGCATTTTGACAGCATGTTGTCACTTAGGCTGTTACTTTTTTCCAGAAGCACTCAGAAGCTAGAATCCAAGCCAGAAACATGTACTTTGGTGTAGTCTATAGTAGCAAGGCAGTTTCTTCTGGTTTTCATCACTAGTTGGTCAGAAAACAGCAACATGTCACTTTTAGTGTTTTCAGGGCCCGAAAAGCATTTTGACAGCATGTTGTCACTCAGGCTGTTACTTTTGTCCAGAAGCACTCAGAAACGAGTTTCCAAGCCAGAAACATGTACTTTGGTGAAGTCTATAGTAGCAAGGCAGTTTCTTCTGGTTTTCATCACTAGTTGGTCAGAAAACAGCAACATGTCACTTTTAGTGTTTTCAGGGCCCGAAAAGCATTTTGACAGCATGTTGTCACTTAGGCTGTTACTTTTGTCCAGAAGCACTCAGAAGCTAGAATCCAAGCCAGAAACATGTACTTTGGTGTAGTCTATAGTAGCAAGGCAGTTTCTTCTGGTTTTCATCACTAGTTGGTCAGAAAACAGCAACATGTCACTTTTAGTGTTTTCAGGGCCCGAAAAGCATTTTGACAGCATGTTGTCACTTAGGCTGTTACTTTTGTCCAGAAGCACTCAGAAGCTAGAATCCAAGCCAGAAACATGCACTTTGGTGAATTCTATAGTAGCAAGGCAGTTTCTTCTGGTTTTCATCACTAGTTGGTCAGAAAACAGCAACATGTCACTTTTAGTGTTTTCAGGGCCCGAAAAGCATTTTGACAGCATGTTGTCACTTAGGCTGTTACTTTTGTCCAGAAGCACTCAGAAGCTAGAATCCAAGCCAGAAACATGCACTTTGGTGACGTCTATAGTAGCAAGGCAGTTTCTTCTGGTTTTCATCACTAGTTGGTCAGAAAACAGCAACATGTCACTTTTAGTGTTTTCAGGGCCCGAAAAGCATTTTGACAGCATGTTGTCACTTAGGCTGTTACTTTTGTCCAGAAGCACTCAGAAGCTAGAATCCAAGCCAGAAACATGCACTTTGGTGAAGTCTATAGTAGCAAGGCAGTTTCTTCTGGTTTTCATCACTAGTTGGTCAGAAAACAGCAACATGTCACTTTTAGTGTTTTCAGGGCCCGAAAAGCATTTTGAGAGCATGTTGTCACTCCGGCTGTTACTTTTCACCAGAAGCACTCAGAAACAAGTTTCCAAGCCAGAAACATTTGGTATGGTGAATTCTATAGTAGCAAGGCAGTTTCTTCTGGTTTTCATCACTAGTTGGTCAGAAAACAACAGCATGTCACTTTTAGTGTTTTCAGGGCCCGAAAAGCATTTTGAGAGCATGTTGTCACTTAGGCTGTTACTTTTGTCCAGAAGCACTCAGAAACAAGTATCCAAGCCAGAAACATGTACTTTGGTGAATTCTATAGTAGCAAGGCAGTTTCCTGTGGTTTTCTTCACTAGTTATTTAGAAAACAGTAACATGTCACTTTTAGTGTTTTCAGGGCCCGAAAAGCATTTTGACAGCATGTTGTCACTTAGGCTGTTACTTTTGTCCAGAAGCACTCAGAAGCTAGAATCCAAGCCAGAAACATGCACTTTGGTGAAGTCTATAGTAGCAAGGCAGTTTCTTCTGGTTTTCATCACTAGTTGGTCAGAAAACAGCAACATGTCACTTTTAGTGTTTTCAGGGCCCGAAAAGCATTTTGACAGCATGTTGTCACTTAGGCTGTTACTTTTGTCCAGAAGCACTCAGAAGCTAGAATCCAAGCCAGAAACATGTACTTTGGTGAAGTCTATAGTAGCAAGGCAGTTTCTTCTGGTTTTCATCACTAGTTGGTCAGAAAACAGCAACATGTCACTTTTAGTGTTTTCAGGGCCCGAAAAGCATTTTGACAGCATGTTGTCACTTAGGCTGTTACTTTTGTCCAGAAGCACTCAGAAGCTAGAATCCAAGCCAGAAACATGCACTTTGGTGAAGTCTATAGTAGCAAGGCAGTTTCTTCTGGTTTTCATCACTAGTTGGTCAGAAAACAGCATCATGTCACTTTTAGTGTTTTCAGGGCCCGAAAAGCATTTTGACAGCATGTTGTCACTTAGGCTGTTACTTTTGTCCAGAAGCACTCAGAAGCTAGAATCCAAGCCAGAAACATGCACTTTGGTGAAGTCTATAGTAGCAAGGCAGTTTCTTCTGGTTTTCATCACTAGTTGGTCAGAAAACAGCAACATGTCACTTTTAGTGTTTTCAGGGCCCGAAAAGCATTTTGACAGCATGTTGTCACTTAGGCTGTTACTTTTGTCCAGAAGCACTCAGAAGCTAGAATCCAAGCCAGAAACATGTACTTTGGTGAAGTCTATAGTAGCAAGGCAGTTTCTTCTGGTTTTCATCACTAGTTGGTCAGAAAACAGCAACATGTCACTTTTAGTGTTTTCAGGGCCCGAAAAGCATTTTGACAGCATGTTGTCACTTAGGCTGTTACTTTTGTCCAGAAGCACTCAGAAGCTAGAATCCAAGCCAGAAACATGCACTTTGGTGAAGTCTATAGTAGCAAGGCAGTTTCTTCTGGTTTTCATCACTAGTTGGTCAGAAAACAGCATCATGTCACTTTTAGTGTTTTCAGGGCCCGAAAAGCATTTTGACAGCATGTTGTCACTTAGGCTGTTACTTTTGTCCAGAAGCACTCAGAAGCTAGAATCCAAGCCAGAAACATGCACTTTGGTGAAGTCTATAGTAGCAAGGCAGTTTCTTCTGGTTTTCATCACTAGTTGGTCAGAAAACAGCAACATGTCACTTTTAGTGTTTTCAGGGCCCGAAAAGCATTTTGACAGCATGTTGTCACTTAGGCTGTTACTTTTGTCCAGAAGCACTCAGAAGCTAGAATCCAAGCCAGAAACATGCACTTTGGTGAAGTCTATAGTAGCAAGGCAGTTTCTTCTGGTTTTCATCACTAGTTGGTCAGAAAACAGCAACATGTCACTTTTAGTGTTTTCAGGGCCCGAAAAGCATTTTGACAGCATGTTGTCACTTAGGCTGTTACTTTTGTCCAGAAGCACTCAGAAGCTAGAATCCAAGCCAGAAACATGCACTTTGGTGAAGTCTATAGTAGCAAGGCAGTTTCTTCTGGTTTTCATCACTAGTTGGTCAGAAAACAGCAACATGTCACTTTTAGTGTTTTCAGGGCCCGAAAAGCATTTTGACAGCATGTTGTCACTTAGGCTGTTATTTTTCACCAGAAGCACTCAGAAACAAGTTTCCAAGCCAGAAACATGTACTTTGGTGAATTCTATAGTAGCAAGGCAGTTTCCTGTGGTTTTCTTCACTAGTTATTTAGAAAACAGCAACATGTCACTTTTAGTGTTTTCAGGGCCCGAAAAGCATTTTGACAGCATGTTGTCACTTAGGCTGTTACTTTTCACCAGAAGCACTCAGAAGCTAGAATCCAAGCCAGAAACATGCACTTTGGTGAAGTCTATAGTAGCAAGGCAGTTTCTTCTGGTTTTCATCACTAGTTGGTCAGAAAACAGCAACATGTCACTTTTAGTGTTTTCAGGGCCCGAAAAGCATTTTGACAGCATGTTGTCACTTAGGCTGTTACTTTTGTCCAGAAGCACTCAGAAACACGTTTCCAAGCCAGAAACATGTACTTTGGTGAAGTCTATAGTAGCAAGGCAGTTTCTTCTGGTTTTCATCACTAGTTGGTCAGAAAACAGCAACATGTCACTTTTAGTGTTTTCAGGGCCCGAAAAGCATTTTGACAGCATGTTGTCACTTAGGCTGTTACTTTTGTCCAGAAGCACTCAGAAGCTAGAATCCAAGCCAGAAACATGCACTTTGGTGAAGTCTATAGTAGCAAGGCAGTTTCTTCTGGTTTTCATCACTAGTTGGTCAGAAAACAGCAACATGTCACTTTTAGTGTTTTCAGGGCCCGAAAAGCATTTTGACAGCATGTTGTCACTTAGGCTGTTACTTTTGTCCAGAAGCACTCAGAAGCTAGAATCCAAGCCAGAAACATGTACTTTGCTGAAGTCTATAGTAGCAAGGCAGTTTCTTCTGGTTTTCATCACTAGTTGGACAGAAAACAGCAACATGTCACTTTTAGTGTTTTCAGGACCCGAAAAGCATTTTGACAGCATGTTGTCACTTAGGCTGTTACTTTTGTCCAGAAGCACTCAGAAGCTAGAATCCAAGCCAGAAACATGTACTTTGGTGAAGTCTATAGTAGCAAGGCAGTTTCTTCTGGTTTTCATCACTAGTTGGTCAGAAAACAGCAACATGTCACTTTTAGTGTTTTCAGGGCCCGAAAAGCATTTTGACAGCATGTTGTCACTTAGGCTGTTACTTTTGTCCAGAAGCACTCAGAAGCTAGAATCCAAGCCAGAAACATGCACTTTGGTGAAGTCTATAGTAGCAAGGCAGTTTCTTCTGGTTTTCATCACTAGTTGGTCAGAAAACAGCAACATGTCACTTTTAGTGTTTTCAGGGCCCGAAAAGCATTTTGACAGCATGTTGTCACTTAGGCTGTTACTTTTGTCCAGAAGCACTCAGAAGCTAGAATCCAAGCCAGAAACATGCACGTTGGTGAAGTCTATAGTAGCAAGACAGTTTCTTCTGGTATTCATCACTAGTTGGTCAGAAAACAGCAACATGTCACTTTTAGTGTTTTCACGGCCCGAAAAGCATTTTGACAGTATGTTGTCACTTAGGCTGTTATTTTTCACCAGAAGCACTCAGAAACAAGTTTCCAAGCCAGAAACATGTGGTTTGGTGAATTCTATAGTAGCAAGGCAGTTTCTTCTGGTTTTCATCACTAGTTGGTCAGAAAACAGCATCATGTCACTTTTAGTGTTTTCAGGGCCCGAAAAGCATTTTGACAGCATGTTGTCACTTAGGCTGTTACTTTTTTCCAGAAGCACTCAGAAGCTAGAATCCAAGCCAGAAACATGTACTTTGGTGTAGTCTATAGTAGCAAGGCAGTTTCTTCTGGTTTTCATCACTAGTTGGTCAGAAAACAGCATCATGTCACTTTTAGTGTTTTCAGGGCCCGAAAAGCATTTTGAGAGCATGTTGTCACTTAGGCTGTTACTTTTGTCCAGAAGCACTCAGAAACAAGTATCCAAGCCAGAAACATGTACTTTGGTGAATTCTATAGTAGCAAGGCAGTTTCCTGTGGTTTTCTTCACTAGTTATTTAGAAAACAGTAACATGTCACTTTTAGTGTTTTCAGGGCCCGAAAAGCATTTTGACAGCATGTTGTCACTTAGGCTGTTACTTTTGTCCAGAAGCACTCAGAAGCTAGAATCCAAGCCAGAAACATGCACTTTGGTGAAGTCTATAGTAGCAAGGCAGTTTCTTCTGGTTTTCATCACTAGTTGGTCAGAAAACAGCAACATGTCACTTTTAGTGTTTTCAGGGCCCGAAAAGCATTTTGACAGCATGTTGTCACTTAGGCTGTTACTTTTGTCCAGAAGCACTCAGAAGCTAGAATCCAAGCCAGAAACATGTACTTTGGTGAAGTCTATAGTAGCAAGGCAGTTTCTTCTGGTTTTCATCACTAGTTGGTCAGAAAACAGCAACATGTCACTTTTAGTGTTTTCAGGGCCCGAAAAGCATTTTGACAGCATGTTGTCACTTAGGCTGTTACTTTTGTCCAGAAGCACTCAGAAGCTAGAATCCAAGCCAGAAACATGCACTTTGGTGAAGTCTATAGTAGCAAGGCAGTTTCTTCTGGTTTTCATCACTAGTTGGTCAGAAAACAGCATCATGTCACTTTTAGTGTTTTCAGGGCCCGAAAAGCATTTTGACAGCATGTTGTCACTTAGGCTGTTACTTTTGTCCAGAAGCACTCAGAAGCTAGAATCCAAGCCAGAAACATGCACTTTGGTGAAGTCTATAGTAGCAAGGCAGTTTCTTCTGGTTTTCATCACTAGTTGGTCAGAAAACAGCAACATGTCACTTTTAGTGTTTTCAGGGCCCGAAAAGCATTTTGACAGCATGTTGTCACTTAGGCTGTTACTTTTGTCCAGAAGCACTCAGAAGCTAGAATCCAAGCCAGAAACATGTACTTTGGTGAAGTCTATAGTAGCAAGGCAGTTTCTTCTGGTTTTCATCACTAGTTGGTCAGAAAACAGCAACATGTCACTTTTAGTGTTTTCAGGGCCCGAAAAGCATTTTGACAGCATGTTGTCACTTAGGCTGTTACTTTTGTCCAGAAGCACTCAGAAGCTAGAATCCAAGCCAGAAACATGCACTTTGGTGAAGTCTATAGTAGCAAGGCAGTTTCTTCTGGTTTTCATCACTAGTTGGTCAGAAAACAGCATCATGTCACTTTTAGTGTTTTCAGGGCCCGAAAAGCATTTTGACAGCATGTTGTCACTTAGGCTGTTACTTTTGTCCAGAAGCACTCAGAAGCTAGAATCCAAGCCAGAAACATGCACTTTGGTGAAGTCTATAGTAGCAAGGCAGTTTCTTCTGGTTTTCATCACTAGTTGGTCAGAAAACAGCAACATGTCACTTTTAGTGTTTTCAGGGCCCGAAAAGCATTTTGACAGCATGTTGTCACTTAGGCTGTTACTTTTGTCCAGAAGCACTCAGAAGCTAGAATCCAAGCCAGAAACATGCACTTTGGTGAAGTCTATAGTAGCAAGGCAGTTTCTTCTGGTTTTCATCACTAGTTGGTCAGAAAACAGCAACATGTCACTTTTAGTGTTTTCAGGGCCCGAAAAGCATTTTGACAGCATGTTGTCACTTAGGCTGTTACTTTTGTCCAGAAGCACTCAGAAGCTAGAATCCAAGCCAGAAACATGCACTTTGGTGAAGTCTATAGTAGCAAGGCAGTTTCTTCTGGTTTTCATCACTAGTTGGTCAGAAAACAGCAACATGTCACTTTTAGTGTTTTCAGGGCCCGAAAAGCATTTTGACAGCATGTTGTCACTTAGGCTGTTATTTTTCACCAGAAGCACTCAGAAACAAGTTTCCAAGCCAGAAACATGTACTTTGGTGAATTCTATAGTAGCAAGGCAGTTTCCTGTGGTTTTCTTCACTAGTTATTTAGAAAACAGCAACATGTCACTTTTAGTGTTTTCAGGGCCCGAAAAGCATTTTGACAGCATGTTGTCACTTAGGCTGTTACTTTTCACCAGAAGCACTCAGAAGCTAGAATCCAAGCCAGAAACATGCACTTTGGTGAAGTCTATAGTAGCAAGGCAGTTTCTTCTGGTTTTCATCACTAGTTGGTCAGAAAACAGCAACATGTCACTTTTAGTGTTTTCAGGGCCCGAAAAGCATTTTGACAGCATGTTGTCACTTAGGCTGTTACTTTTGTCCAGAAGCACTCAGAAACACGTTTCCAAGCCAGAAACATGTACTTTGGTGAAGTCTATAGTAGCAAGGCAGTTTCTTCTGGTTTTCATCACTAGTTGGTCAGAAAACAGCAACATGTCACTTTTAGTGTTTTCAGGGCCCGAAAAGCATTTTGACAGCATGTTGTCACTTAGGCTGTTACTTTTGTCCAGAAGCACTCAGAAGCTAGAATCCAAGCCAGAAACATGCACTTTGGTGAAGTCTATAGTAGCAAGGCAGTTTCTTCTGGTTTTCATCACTAGTTGGTCAGAAAACAGCAACATGTCACTTTTAGTGTTTTCAGGGCCCGAAAAGCATTTTGACAGCATGTTGTCACTTAGGCTGTTACTTTTGTCCAGAAGCACTCAGAAGCTAGAATCCAAGCCAGAAACATGTACTTTGCTGAAGTCTATAGTAGCAAGGCAGTTTCTTCTGGTTTTCATCACTAGTTGGACAGAAAACAGCAACATGTCACTTTTAGTGTTTTCAGGACCCGAAAAGCATTTTGACAGCATGTTGTCACTTAGGCTGTTACTTTTGTCCAGAAGCACTCAGAAGCTAGAATCCAAGCCAGAAACATGTACTTTGGTGAAGTCTATAGTAGCAAGGCAGTTTCTTCTGGTTTTCATCACTAGTTGGTCAGAAAACAGCAACATGTCACTTTTAGTGTTTTCAGGGCCCGAAAAGCATTTTGACAGCATGTTGTCACTTAGGCTGTTACTTTTGTCCAGAAGCACTCAGAAGCTAGAATCCAAGCCAGAAACATGCACTTTGGTGAAGTCTATAGTAGCAAGGCAGTTTCTTCTGGTTTTCATCACTAGTTGGTCAGAAAACAGCAACATGTCACTTTTAGTGTTTTCAGGGCCCGAAAAGCATTTTGACAGCATGTTGTCACTTAGGCTGTTACTTTTGTCCAGAAGCACTCAGAAGCTAGAATCCAAGCCAGAAACATGCACTTTGGTGAAGTCTATAGTAGCAAGGCAGTTTCTTCTGGTTTTCATCACTAGTTGGTCAGAAAACAGCAACATGTCACTTTTAGTGTTTTCAGGGCCCGAAAAGCATTTTGACAGCATGTTGTCACTTAGGCTGTTACTTTTGTCCAGAAGCACTCAGAAGCTAGAATCCAAGCCAGAAACATGCACTTTGGTGAAGTCTATAGTAGCAAGGCAGTTTCTTCTGGTTTTCATCACTAGTTGGTCAGAAAACAGCAACATGTCACTTTTAGTGTTTTCAGGGCCCGAAAAGCATTTTGACAGCATGTTGTCACTTAGGCTGTTATTTTTCACCAGAAGCACTCAGAAACAAGTTTCCAAGCCAGAAACATGTACTTTGGTGAATTCTATAGTAGCAAGGCAGTTTCCTGTGGTTTTCTTCACTAGTTATTTAGAAAACAGCAACATGTCACTTTTAGTGTTTTCAGGGCCCGAAAAGCATTTTGACAGCATGTTGTCACTTAGGCTGTTACTTTTCACCAGAAGCACTCAGAAGCTAGAATCCAAGCCAGAAACATGCACTTTGGTGAAGTCTATAGTAGCAAGGCAGTTTCTTCTGGTTTTCATCACTAGTTGGTCAGAAAACAGCAACATGTCACTTTTAGTGTTTTCAGGGCCCGAAAAGCATTTTGACAGCATGTTGTCACTTAGGCTGTTACTTTTGTCCAGAAGCACTCAGAAACACGTTTCCAAGCCAGAAACATGTACTTTGGTGAAGTCTATAGTAGCAAGGCAGTTTCTTCTGGTTTTCATCACTAGTTGGTCAGAAAACAGCAACATGTCACTTTTAGTGTTTTCAGGGCCCGAAAAGCATTTTGACAGCATGTTGTCACTTAGGCTGTTACTTTTGTCCAGAAGCACTCAGAAGCTAGAATCCAAGCCAGAAACATGCACTTTGGTGAAGTCTATAGTAGCAAGGCAGTTTCTTCTGGTTTTCATCACTAGTTGGTCAGAAAACAGCAACATGTCACTTTTAGTGTTTTCAGGGCCCGAAAAGCATTTTGACAGCATGTTGTCACTTAGGCTGTTACTTTTGTCCAGAAGCACTCAGAAGCTAGAATCCAAGCCAGAAACATGTACTTTGCTGAAGTCTATAGTAGCAAGGCAGTTTCTTCTGGTTTTCATCACTAGTTGGACAGAAAACAGCAACATGTCACTTTTAGTGTTTTCAGGACCCGAAAAGCATTTTGACAGCATGTTGTCACTTAGGCTGTTACTTTTGTCCAGAAGCACTCAGAAGCTAGAATCCAAGCCAGAAACATGTACTTTGGTGAAGTCTATAGTAGCAAGGCAGTTTCTTCTGGTTTTCATCACTAGTTGGTCAGAAAACAGCAACATGTCACTTTTAGTGTTTTCAGGGCCCGAAAAGCATTTTGACAGCATGTTGTCACTTAGGCTGTTACTTTTGTCCAGAAGCACTCAGAAGCTAGAATCCAAGCCAGAAACATGCACTTTGGTGAAGTCTATAGTAGCAAGGCAGTTTCTTCTGGTTTTCATCACTAGTTGGTCAGAAAACAGCAACATGTCACTTTTAGTGTTTTCAGGGCCCGAAAAGCATTTTGACAGCATGTTGTCACTTAGGCTGTTACTTTTGTCCAGAAGCACTCAGAAGCTAGAATCCAAGCCAGAAACATGCACGTTGGTGAAGTCTATAGTAGCAAGACAGTTTCTTCTGGTATTCATCACTAGTTGGTCAGAAAACAGCAACATGTCACTTTTAGTGTTTTCACGGCCCGAAAAGCATTTTGACAGTATGTTGTCACTTAGGCTGTTATTTTTCACCAGAAGCACTCAGAAACAAGTTTCCAAGCCAGAAACATGTGGTTTGGTGAATTCTATAGTAGCAAGGCAGTTTCTTCTGGTTTTCATCACTAGTTGGTCAGAAAACAGCATCATGTCACTTTTAGTGTTTTCAGGGCCCGAAAAGCATTTTGACAGCATGTTGTCACTTAGGCTGTTACTTTTTTCCAGAAGCACTCAGAAGCTAGAATCCAAGCCAGAAACATGTACTTTGGTGTAGTCTATAGTAGCAAGGCAGTTTCTTCTGGTTTTCATCACTAGTTGGTCAGAAAACAGCAACATGTCACTTTTAGTGTTTTCAGGGCCCGAAAAGCATTTTGACAGCATGTTGTCACTCAGGCTGTTACTTTTGTCCAGAAGCACTCAGAAACGAGTTTCCAAGCCAGAAACATGTACTTTGGTGAAGTCTATAGTAGCAAGGCAGTTTCTTCTGGTTTTCATCACTAGTTGGTCAGAAAACAGCAACATGTCACTTTTAGTGTTTTCAGGGCCCGAAAAGCATTTTGACAGCATGTTGTCACTTAGGCTGTTACTTTTGTCCAGAAGCACTCAGAAGCTAGAATCCAAGCCAGAAACATGTACTTTGGTGTAGTCTATAGTAGCAAGGCAGTTTCTTCTGGTTTTCATCACTAGTTGGTCAGAAAACAGCAACATGTCACTTTTAGTGTTTTCAGGGCCCGAAAAGCATTTTGACAGCATGTTGTCACTTAGGCTGTTACTTTTGTCCAGAAGCACTCAGAAGCTAGAATCCAAGCCAGAAACATGCACTTTGGTGAATTCTATAGTAGCAAGGCAGTTTCTTCTGGTTTTCATCACTAGTTGGTCAGAAAACAGCAACATGTCACTTTTAGTGTTTTCAGGGCCCGAAAAGCATTTTGACAGCATGTTGTCACTTAGGCTGTTACTTTTGTCCAGAAGCACTCAGAAGCTAGAATCCAAGCCAGAAACATGCACTTTGGTGAAGTCTATAGTAGCAAGGCAGTTTCTTCTGGTTTTCATCACTAGTTGGTCAGAAAACAGCAACATGTCACTTTTAGTGTTTTCAGGGCCCGAAAAGCATTTTGACAGCATGTTGTCACTTAGGCTGTTACTTTTGTCCAGAAGCACTCAGAAGCTAGAATCCAAGCCAGAAACATGCACGTTGGTGAAGTCTATAGTAGCAAGACAGTTTCTTCTGGTATTCATCACTAGTTGGTCAGAAAACAGCAACATGTCACTTTTAGTGTTTTCACGGCCCGAAAAGCATTTTGACAGTATGTTGTCACTTAGGCTGTTATTTTTCACCAGAAGCACTCAGAAACAAGTTTCCAAGCCAGAAACATGTGGTTTGGTGAATTCTATAGTAGCAAGGCAGTTTCTTCTGGTTTTCATCACTAGTTGGTCAGAAAACAGCATCATGTCACTTTTAGTGTTTTCAGGGCCCGAAAAGCATTTTGACAGCATGTTGTCACTTAGGCTGTTACTTTTTTCCAGAAGCACTCAGAAGCTAGAATCCAAGCCAGAAACATGTACTTTGGTGTAGTCTATAGTAGCAAGGCAGTTTCTTCTGGTTTTCATCACTAGTTGGTCAGAAAACAGCAACATGTCACTTTTAGTGTTTTCAGGGCCCGAAAAGCATTTTGACAGCATGTTGTCACTCAGGCTGTTACTTTTGTCCAGAAGCACTCAGAAACGAGTTTCCAAGCCAGAAACATGTACTTTGGTGTAGTCTATAGTAGCAAGGCAGTTTCTTCTGGTTTTCATCACTAGTTGGTCAGAAAACAGCAACATGTCACTTTTAGTGTTTTCAGGGCCCGAAAAGCATTTTGACAGCATGTTGTCACTTAGGCTGTTACTTTTGTCCAGAAGCACTCAGAAGCTAGAATCCAAGCCAGAAACATGCACTTTGGTGAATTCTATAGTAGCAAGGCAGTTTCTTCTGGTTTTCATCACTAGTTGGTCAGAAAACAGCAACATGTCACTTTTAGTGTTTTCAGGGCCCGAAAAGCATTTTGACAGCATGTTGTCACTTAGGCTGTTACTTTTGTCCAGAAGCACTCAGAAGCTAGAATCCAAGCCAGAAACATGCACTTTGGTGACGTCTATAGTAGCAAGGCAGTTTCTTCTGGTTTTCATCACTAGTTGGTCAGAAAACAGCAACATGTCACTTTTAGTGTTTTCAGGGCCCGAAAAGCATTTTGACAGCATGTTGTCACTTAGGCTGTTACTTTATACCAGAAGCACTCAGAAGCTAGAATCCAAGCCAGAAACATGTACTTTGGTGAATTCTATAGTAGCAAGGCAGTTTCCTGTGGTTTTCTTCACTAGTTATTTAGAAAACAGCAACATGTCACTTTTAGTGTTTTCAGGGCCCGAAAAGCATTTTGACAGCATGTTGTCACTTAGGCTGTTACTTTTGTCCAGAAGCACTCAGAAGCTAGAATCCAAGCCAGAAACATGTACTTTGGTGAAGTCTATAGTAGCAAGGCAGTTTCTTCTGGTTTTCATCACTAGTTGGTCAGAAAACAGCAACATGTCACTTTTAGTGTTTTCAGGGCCCGAAAAGCATTTTGACAGCATGTTGTCACTTAGGCTGTTACTTTTGTCCAGAAGCACTCAGAAGCTAGAATCCAAGCCAGAAACATGTACTTTGGTGAAGTCTATAGTAGCAAGGCAGTTTCTTCTGGTTTTCATCACTAGTTGGTCAGAAAACAGCAACATGTCACTTTTAGTGTTTTCAGGGCCCGAAAAGCATTTTGACAGCATGTTGTCACTTAGGCTGTTACTTTTGTCCAGAAGCACTCAAAAGCTAGAATCCAAGCCAGAAACATGCACTTTGGTGAAGTCTATAGTAGCAAGGCAGTTTCTTCTGGTTTTCATCACTAGTTGGTCAGAAAACAGCAACATGTCACTTTTAGTGTTTTCAGGGCCCGAAAAGCATTTTGACAGCATGTTGTCACTTAGGCTGTTACTTTTGTCCAGAAGCACTCAGAAGCTAGAATCCAAGCCAGAAACATGCACTTTGGTGAAGTCTATAGTAGCAAGGCAGTTTCTTCTGGTTTTCATCACTAGTTGGTCAGAAAACAGCAACATGTCACTTTTAGTGTTTTCAGGGCCCGAAAAGCATTTTGACAGCATGTTGTCACTTAGGCTGTTACTTTTGTCCAGAAGCACTCAAAAGCTAGAATCCAAGCCAGAAACATGCACTTTGGTGAAGTCTATAGTAGCAAGGCAGTTTCTTCTGGTTTTCATCACTAGTTGGTCAGAAAACAGCAACATGTCACTTTTAGTGTTTTCAGGGCCCGAAAAGCATTTTGACAGCATGTTGTCACTTAGGCTGTTACTTTTGTCCAGAAGCACTCAGAAGCTAGAATCCAAGCCAGAAACATGCACTTTGGTGAAGTCTATAGTAGCAAGGCAGTTTCTTCTGGTTTTCATCACTAGTTGGTCAGAAAACAGCAACATGTCACTTTTAGTGTTTTCAGGGCCCGAAAAGCATTTTGACAGCATGTTGTCACTTAGGCTGTTACTTTTGTCCAGAAGCACTCAGAAGCTAGAATCCAAGCCAGAAACATGCACTTTGGTGAAGTCTATAGTAGCAAGGCAGTTTCTTCTGGTTTTCATCACTAGTTGGTCAGAAAACAGCAACATGTCACTTTTAGTGTTTTCAGGGCCCGAAAAGCATTTTGACAGCATGTTGTCACTTAGGCTGTTACTTTTGTCCAGAAGCACTCAGAAGCTAGAATCCAAGCCAGAAACATGCACTTTGGTGAAGTCTATAGTAGCAAGGCAGTTTCTTCTGGTTTTCATCACTAGTTGGTCAGAAAACAGCAACATGTCACTTTTAGTGTTTTCAGGGCCCGAAAAGCATTTTGACAGCATGTTGTCACTTAGGCTGTTACTTTATACCAGAAGCACTCAGAAACAAGTATCCAAGCCAGAAACATGTACTTTGGTGAATTCTATAGTAGCAAGGCAGTTTCCTGTGGTTTTCTTCACTAGTTATTTAGAAAACAGCAACATGTCACTTTTAGTGTTTTCAGGGCCCGAAAAGCATTTTGACAGCATGTTGTCACTTAGGCTGTTACTTTTGTCCAGAAGCACTCAGAAGCTAGAATCCAAGCCAGAAACATGTACTTTGGTGAAGTCTATAGTAGCAAGGCAGTTTCTTCTGGTTTTCATCACTAGTTGGTCAGAAAACAGCAACATGTCACTTTTAGTGTTTTCAGGGCCCGAAAAGCATTTTGACAGCATGTTGTCACTTAGGCTGTTACTTTTGTCCAGAAGCACTCAGAAGCTAGAATCCAAGCCAGAAACATGTACTTTGGTGAAGTCTATAGTAGCAAGGCAGTTTCTTCTGGTTTTCATCACTAGTTGGTCAGAAAACAGCAACATGTCACTTTTAGTGTTTTCAGGGCCCGAAAAGCATTTTGACAGCATGTTGTCACTTAGGCTGTTACTTTATACCAGAAGCACTCAGAAGCTAGAATCCAAGCCAGAAACATGTACTTTGGTGAATTCTATAGTAGCAAGGCAGTTTCCTGTGGTTTTCTTCACTAGTTATTTAGAAAACAGCAACATGTCACTTTTAGTGTTTTCAGGGCCCGAAAAGCATTTTGACAGCATGTTGTCACTTAGGCTGTTACTTTTGTCCAGAAGCACTCAGAAGCTAGAATCCAAGCCAGAAACATGCACTTTGGTGAATTCTATAGTAGCAAGGCAGTTTCTTCTGGTTTTCATCACTAGTTGGTCAGAAAACAGCAACATGTCACTTTTAGTGTTTTCAGGGCCCGAAAAGCATTTTGACAGCATGTTGTCACTTAGGCTGTTACTTTTGTCCAGAAGCACTCAGAAGCTAGAATCCAAGCCAGAAACATGCACTTTGGTGAAGTCTATAGTAGCAAGGCAGTTTCTTCTGGTTTTCATCACTAGTTGGTCAGAAAACAGCAACATGTCACTTTTAGTGTTTTCAGGGCCCGAAAAGCATTTTGACAGCATGTTGTCACTTAGGCTGTTACTTTTGTCCAGAAGCACTCAGAAGCTAGAATCCAAGCCAGAAACATGCACGTTGGTGAAGTCTATAGTAGCAAGACAGTTTCTTCTGGTATTCATCACTAGTTGGTCAGAAAACAGCAACATGTCACTTTTAGTGTTTTCACGGCCCGAAAAGCATTTTGACAGTATGTTGTCACTTAGGCTGTTATTTTTCACCAGAAGCACTCAGAAACAAGTTTCCAAGCCAGAAACATGTGGTTTGGTGAATTCTATAGTAGCAAGGCAGTTTCTTCTGGTTTTCATCACTAGTTGGTCAGAAAACAGCATCATGTCACTTTTAGTGTTTTCAGGGCCCGAAAAGCATTTTGACAGCATGTTGTCACTTAGGCTGTTACTTTTTTCCAGAAGCACTCAGAAGCTAGAATCCAAGCCAGAAACATGTACTTTGGTGTAGTCTATAGTAGCAAGGCAGTTTCTTCTGGTTTTCATCACTAGTTGGTCAGAAAACAGCAACATGTCACTTTTAGTGTTTTCAGGGCCCGAAAAGCATTTTGACAGCATGTTGTCACTCAGGCTGTTACTTTTGTCCAGAAGCACTCAGAAACGAGTTTCCAAGCCAGAAACATGTACTTTGGTGTAGTCTATAGTAGCAAGGCAGTTTCTTCTGGTTTTCATCACTAGTTGGTCAGAAAACAGCAACATGTCACTTTTAGTGTTTTCAGGGCCCGAAAAGCATTTTGACAGCATGTTGTCACTTAGGCTGTTACTTTTGTCCAGAAGCACTCAGAAGCTAGAATCCAAGCCAGAAACATGCACTTTGGTGAATTCTATAGTAGCAAGGCAGTTTCTTCTGGTTTTCATCACTAGTTGGTCAGAAAACAGCAACATGTCACTTTTAGTGTTTTCAGGGCCCGAAAAGCATTTTGACAGCATGTTGTCACTTAGGCTGTTACTTTTGTCCAGAAGCACTCAGAAGCTAGAATCCAAGCCAGAAACATGCACTTTGGTGACGTCTATAGTAGCAAGGCAGTTTCTTCTGGTTTTCATCACTAGTTGGTCAGAAAACAGCAACATGTCACTTTTAGTGTTTTCAGGGCCCGAAAAGCATTTTGACAGCATGTTGTCACTTAGGCTGTTACTTTATACCAGAAGCACTCAGAAGCTAGAATCCAAGCCAGAAACATGTACTTTGGTGAATTCTATAGTAGCAAGGCAGTTTCCTGTGGTTTTCTTCACTAGTTATTTAGAAAACAGCAACATGTCACTTTTAGTGTTTTCAGGGCCCGAAAAGCATTTTGACAGCATGTTGTCACTTAGGCTGTTACTTTTGTCCAGAAGCACTCAGAAGCTAGAATCCAAGCCAGAAACATGTACTTTGGTGAAGTCTATAGTAGCAAGGCAGTTTCTTCTGGTTTTCATCACTAGTTGGTCAGAAAACAGCAACATGTCACTTTTAGTGTTTTCAGGGCCCGAAAAGCATTTTGACAGCATGTTGTCACTTAGGCTGTTACTTTTGTCCAGAAGCACTCAGAAGCTAGAATCCAAGCCAGAAACATGTACTTTGGTGAAGTCTATAGTAGCAAGGCAGTTTCTTCTGGTTTTCATCACTAGTTGGTCAGAAAACAGCAACATGTCACTTTTAGTGTTTTCAGGGCCCGAAAAGCATTTTGACAGCATGTTGTCACTTAGGCTGTTACTTTTGTCCAGAAGCACTCAAAAGCTAGAATCCAAGCCAGAAACATGCACTTTGGTGAAGTCTATAGTAGCAAGGCAGTTTCTTCTGGTTTTCATCACTAGTTGGTCAGAAAACAGCAACATGTCACTTTTAGTGTTTTCAGGGCCCGAAAAGCATTTTGACAGCATGTTGTCACTTAGGCTGTTACTTTTGTCCAGAAGCACTCAGAAGCTAGAATCCAAGCCAGAAACATGCACTTTGGTGAAGTCTATAGTAGCAAGGCAGTTTCTTCTGGTTTTCATCACTAGTTGGTCAGAAAACAGCAACATGTCACTTTTAGTGTTTTCAGGGCCCGAAAAGCATTTTGACAGCATGTTGTCACTTAGGCTGTTACTTTTGTCCAGAAGCACTCAAAAGCTAGAATCCAAGCCAGAAACATGCACTTTGGTGAAGTCTATAGTAGCAAGGCAGTTTCTTCTGGTTTTCATCACTAGTTGGTCAGAAAACAGCAACATGTCACTTTTAGTGTTTTCAGGGCCCGAAAAGCATTTTGACAGCATGTTGTCACTTAGGCTGTTACTTTTGTCCAGAAGCACTCAGAAGCTAGAATCCAAGCCAGAAACATGCACTTTGGTGAAGTCTATAGTAGCAAGGCAGTTTCTTCTGGTTTTCATCACTAGTTGGTCAGAAAACAGCAACATGTCACTTTTAGTGTTTTCAGGGCCCGAAAAGCATTTTGACAGCATGTTGTCACTTAGGCTGTTACTTTTGTCCAGAAGCACTCAGAAGCTAGAATCCAAGCCAGAAACATGCACTTTGGTGAAGTCTATAGTAGCAAGGCAGTTTCTTCTGGTTTTCATCACTAGTTGGTCAGAAAACAGCAACATGTCACTTTTAGTGTTTTCAGGGCCCGAAAAGCATTTTGACAGCATGTTGTCACTTAGGCTGTTACTTTTGTCCAGAAGCACTCAGAAGCTAGAATCCAAGCCAGAAACATGCACTTTGGTGAAGTCTATAGTAGCAAGGCAGTTTCTTCTGGTTTTCATCACTAGTTGGTCAGAAAACAGCAACATGTCACTTTTAGTGTTTTCAGGGCCCGAAAAGCATTTTGACAGCATGTTGTCACTTAGGCTGTTACTTTTGTCCAGAAGCACTCAGAAGCTAGAATCCAAGCCAGAAACATGCACTTTGGTGAAGTCTATAGTAGCAAGGCAGTTTCTTCTGGTTTTCATCACTAGTTGGTCAGAAAACAGCAACATGTCACTTTTAGTGTTTTCAGGGCCCGAAAAGCATTTTGACAGCATGTTGTCACTTAGGCTGTTACTTTTGTCCAGAAGCACTCAGAAGCTAGAATCCAAGCCAGAAACATGCACTTTGGTGAAGTCTATAGTAGCAAGGCAGTTTCTTCTGGTTTTCATCACTAGTTGGTCAGAAAACAGCAACATGTCACTTTTAGTGTTTTCAGGGCCCGAAAAGCATTTTGACAGCATGTTGTCACTTAGGCTGTTACTTTATACCAGAAGCACTCAGAAACAAGTATCCAAGCCAGAAACATGTACTTTGGTGAATTCTATAGTAGCAAGGCAGTTTCCTGTGGTTTTCTTCACTAGTTATTTAGAAAACAGCAACATGTCACTTTTAGTGTTTTCAGGGCCCGAAAAGCATTTTGACAGCATGTTGTCACTTAGGCTGTTACTTTTGTCCAGAAGCACTCAGAAGCTAGAATCCAAGCCAGAAACATGTACTTTGGTGAAGTCTATAGTAGCAAGGCAGTTTCTTCTGGTTTTCATCACTAGTTGGTCAGAAAACAGCAACATGTCACTTTTAGTGTTTTCAGGGCCCGAAAAGCATTTTGACAGCATGTTGTCACTTAGGCTGTTACTTTTGTCCAGAAGCACTCAGAAGCTAGAATCCAAGCCAGAAACATGTACTTTGGTGAAGTCTATAGTAGCAAGGCAGTTTCTTCTGGTTTTCATCACTAGTTGGTCAGAAAACAGCAACATGTCACTTTTAGTGTTTTCAGGGCCCGAAAAGCATTTTGACAGCATGTTGTCACTTAGGCTGTTACTTTTGTCCAGAAGCACTCAGAAACACGTTTCCAAGCCAGAAACATGTACTTTGGTGAAGTCTATAGTAGCAAGGCAGTTTCTTCTGGTTTTCATCACTAGTTGGTCAGAAAACAGCAACATGTCACTTTTAGTGTTTTCAGGGCCCGAAAAGCATTTTGACAGCATGTTGTCACTTAGGCTGTTACTTTATACCAGAAGCACTCAGAAGCTAGAATCCAAGCCAGAAACATGTACTTTGGTGAATTCTATAGTAGCAAGGCAGTTTCCTGTGGTTTTCTTCACTAGTTATTTAGAAAACAGCAACATGTCACTTTTAGTGTTTTCAGGGCCCGAAAAGCATTTTGACAGCATGTTGTCACTTAGGCTGTTACTTTTGTCCAGAAGCACTCAGAAGCTAGAATCCAAGCCAGAAACATGTACTTTGGTGAAGTCTATAGTAGCAAGGCAGTTTCTTCTGGTTTTCATCACTAGTTGGTCAGAAAACAGCAACATGTCACTTTTAGTGTTTTCAGGGCCCGAAAAGCATTTTGACAGCATGTTGTCACTTAGGCTGTTACTTTTGTCCAGAAGCACTCAGAAGCTAGAATCCAAGCCAGAAACATGTACTTTGGTGAAGTCTATAGTAGCAAGGCAGTTTCTTCTGGTTTTCATCACTAGTTGGTCAGAAAACAGCAACATGTCACTTTTAGTGTTTTCAGGGCCCGAAAAGCATTTTGACAGCATGTTGTCACTTAGGCTGTTACTTTTGTCCAGAAGCACTCAAAAGCTAGAATCCAAGCCAGAAACATGCACTTTGGTGAAGTCTATAGTAGCAAGGCAGTTTCTTCTGGTTTTCATCACTAGTTGGTCAGAAAACAGCAACATGTCACTTTTAGTGTTTTCAGGGCCCGAAAAGCATTTTGACAGCATGTTGTCACTTAGGCTGTTACTTTTGTCCAGAAGCACTCAGAAGCTAGAATCCAAGCCAGAAACATGCACTTTGGTGAAGTCTATAGTAGCAAGGCAGTTTCTTCTGGTTTTCATCACTAGTTGGTCAGAAAACAGCAACATGTCACTTTTAGTGTTTTCAGGGCCCGAAAAGCATTTTGACAGCATGTTGTCACTTAGGCTGTTACTTTTGTCCAGAAGCACTCAAAAGCTAGAATCCAAGCCAGAAACATGCACTTTGGTGAAGTCTATAGTAGCAAGGCAGTTTCTTCTGGTTTTCATCACTAGTTGGTCAGAAAACAGCAACATGTCACTTTTAGTGTTTTCAGGGCCCGAAAAGCATTTTGACAGCATGTTGTCACTTAGGCTGTTACTTTTGTCCAGAAGCACTCAGAAGCTAGAATCCAAGCCAGAAACATGCACTTTGGTGAAGTCTATAGTAGCAAGGCAGTTTCTTCTGGTTTTCATCACTAGTTGGTCAGAAAACAGCAACATGTCACTTTTAGTGTTTTCAGGGCCCGAAAAGCATTTTGACAGCATGTTGTCACTTAGGCTGTTACTTTTGTCCAGAAGCACTCAGAAGCTAGAATCCAAGCCAGAAACATGCACTTTGGTGAAGTCTATAGTAGCAAGGCAGTTTCTTCTGGTTTTCATCACTAGTTGGTCAGAAAACAGCAACATGTCACTTTTAGTGTTTTCAGGGCCCGAAAAGCATTTTGACAGCATGTTGTCACTTAGGCTGTTACTTTTGTCCAGAAGCACTCAGAAGCTAGAATCCAAGCCAGAAACATGCACTTTGGTGAAGTCTATAGTAGCAAGGCAGTTTCTTCTGGTTTTCATCACTAGTTGGTCAGAAAACAGCAACATGTCACTTTTAGTGTTTTCAGGGCCCGAAAAGCATTTTGACAGCATGTTGTCACTTAGGCTGTTACTTTTGTCCAGAAGCACTCAGAAGCTAGAATCCAAGCCAGAAACATGCACTTTGGTGAAGTCTATAGTAGCAAGGCAGTTTCTTCTGGTTTTCATCACTAGTTGGTCAGAAAACAGCAACATGTCACTTTTAGTGTTTTCAGGGCCCGAAAAGCATTTTGACAGCATGTTGTCACTTAGGCTGTTACTTTTGTCCAGAAGCACTCAGAAGCTAGAATCCAAGCCAGAAACATGCACTTTGGTGAAGTCTATAGTAGCAAGGCAGTTTCTTCTGGTTTTCATCACTAGTTGGTCAGAAAACAGCAACATGTCACTTTTAGTGTTTTCAGGGCCCGAAAAGCATTTTGACAGCATGTTGTCACTTAGGCTGTTACTTTTGTCCAGAAGCACTCAGAAGCTAGAATCCAAGCCAGAAACATGCACTTTGGTGAAGTCTATAGTAGCAAGGCAGTTTCTTCTGGTTTTCATCACTAGTTGGTCAGAAAACAGCAACATGTCACTTTTAGTGTTTTCAGGGCCCGAAAAGCATTTTGACAGCATGTTGTCACTTAGGCTGTTACTTTTGTCCAGAAGCACTCAGAAGCTAGAATCCAAGCCAGAAACATGCACTTTGGTGAAGTCTATAGTAGCAAGGCAGTTTCTTCTGGTTTTCATCACTAGTTGGTCAGAAAACAGCAACATGTCACTTTTAGTGTTTTCAGGGCCCGAAAAGCATTTTGACAGCATGTTGTCACTTAGGCTGTTACTTTTGTCCAGAAGCACTCAGAAGCTAGAATCCAAGCCAGAAACATGCACTTTGGTGAAGTCTATAGTAGCAAGGCAGTTTCTTCTGGTTTTCATCACTAGTTGGTCAGAAAACAGCAACATGTCACTTTTAGTGTTTTCAGGGCCCGAAAAGCATTTTGACAGCATGTTGTCACTTAGGCTGTTACTTTTGTCCAGAAGCACTCAGAAGCTAGAATCCAAGCCAGAAACATGCACTTTGGTGAAGTCTATAGTAGCAAGGCAGTTTCTTCTGGTTTTCATCACTAGTTGGTCAGAAAACAGCAACATGTCACTTTTAGTGTTTTCAGGGCCCGAAAAGCATTTTGACAGCATGTTGTCACTTAGGCTGTTACTTTTGTCCAGAAGCACTCAGAAGCTAGAATCCAAGCCAGAAACATGCACTTTGGTGAAGTCTATAGTAGCAAGGCAGTTTCTTCTGGTTTTCATCACTAGTTGGTCAGAAAACAGCAACATGTCACTTTTAGTGTTTTCAGGGCCCGAAAAGCATTTTGACAGCATGTTGTCACTTAGGCTGTTACTTTATACCAGAAGCACTCAGAAACAAGTATCCAAGCCAGAAACATGTACTTTGGTGAATTCTATAGTAGCAAGGCAGTTTCCTGTGGTTTTCTTCACTAGTTATTTAGAAAACAGCAACATGTCACTTTTAGTGTTTTCAGGGCCCGAAAAGCATTTTGACAGCATGTTGTCACTTAGGCTGTTACTTTTGTCCAGAAGCACTCAGAAGCTAGAATCCAAGCCAGAAACATGTACTTTGGTGAAGTCTATAGTAGCAAGGCAGTTTCTTCTGGTTTTCATCACTAGTTGGTCAGAAAACAGCAACATGTCACTTTTAGTGTTTTCAGGGCCCGAAAAGCATTTTGACAGCATGTTGTCACTTAGGCTGTTACTTTTGTCCAGAAGCACTCAGAAGCTAGAATCCAAGCCAGAAACATGTACTTTGGTGAAGTCTATAGTAGCAAGGCAGTTTCTTCTGGTTTTCATCACTAGTTGGTCAGAAAACAGCAACATGTCACTTTTAGTGTTTTCAGGGCCCGAAAAGCATTTTGACAGCATGTTGTCACTTAGGCTGTTACTTTTCACCAGAAGCACTCAGAAACAAGTATCCAAGCCAGAAACATGTACTTTGGTGAATTCTATAGTAGCAAGGCAGTTTCCTGTGGTTTTCATCACTAGTTGGTCAGAAAACAGCAACATGTCACTTTTAGTGTTTTCAGGGCCCGAAAAGCATTTTGACAGCATGTTGTCACTTAGGCTGTTACTTTTGTCCAGAAGCACTCAGAAGCTAGAATCCAAGCCAGAAACATGCACTTTGGTGAAGTCTATAGTAGCAAGGCAGTTTCTTCTGGTTTTCATCACTAGTTGGTCAGAAAACAGCAACATGTCACTTTTAGTGTTTTCAGGGCCCGAAAAGCATTTTGACAGCATGTTGTCACTTAGGCTGTTACTTTTGTCCAGAAGCACTCAGAAGCTAGAATCCAAGCCAGAAACATGTACTTTGCTGAAGTCTATAGTAGCAAGGCAGTTTCTTCTGGTTTTCATCACTAGTTGGACAGAAAACAGCAACATGTCACTTTTAGTGTTTTCAGGACCCGAAAAGCATTTTGACAGCATGTTGTCACTTAGGCTGTTACTTTTGTCCAGAAGCACTCAGAAGCTAGAATCCAAGCCAGAAACATGTACTTTGGTGAAGTCTATAGTAGCAAGGCAGTTTCTTCTGGTTTTCATCACTAGTTGGTCAGAAAACAGCAACATGTCACTTTTAGTGTTTTCACGGCCCGAAAAGCATTTTGACAGCATGTTGTCACTTAGGCTGTTACTTTTGTCCAGAAGCACTCAGAAGCTAGAATCCAAGCCAGAAACATGCACTTTGGTGAAGTCTATAGTAGCAAGGCAGTTTCTTCTGGTTTTCATCACTAGTTGGTCAGAAAACAGCAACATGTCACTTTTAGTGTTTTCAGGGCCCGAAAAGCATTTTGACAGCATGTTGTCACTTAGGCTGTTACTTTTGTCCAGAAGCACTCAGAAGCTAGAATCCAAGCCAGAAACATGCACTTTGGTGAAGTCTATAGTAGCAAGGCAGTTTCTTCTGGTTTTCATCACTAGTTGGTCAGAAAACAGCAACATGTCACTTTTAGTGTTTTCAGGGCCCGAAAAGCATTTTGACAGCATGTTGTCACTCCGGCTGTTACTTTTCACCAGAAGCACTCAGAAACAAGTTTCCAAGCCAGAAACATGTGGTATGGTGAATTCTATAGTAGCAAGGCAGTTTCTTCTAGTTTTCATCACTAGTTGGTCAGAAAACAACAGCATGTCACTTTTAGTGTTTTCAGGGCCCGAAAAGCATTTTGAGAGCATGTTGTCACTTAGGCTGTTACTTTTCACCAGAAGCACTCAGAAACAAGTATCCAAGCAGAAACATGTACTTTGGTGAATTCTATAGTAGCAAGGCAGTTTCCTGTGGTTTTCTTCACTAGTTATTTAGAAAACAGCAACATGTCACTTTTAGTGTTTTCAGGGCCCGAAAAGCATTTTGACAGCATGTTGTCACTTAGGCTGTTACTTTTGTCCAGAAGCACTCAGAAGCTAGAATCCAAGCCAGAAACATGTACTTTGGTGAAGTCTATAGTAGCAAGGCAGTTTCTTCTGGTTTTCATCACTAGTTGGTCAGAAAACAGCAACATGTCACTTTTAGTGTTTTCAGGGCCCGAAAAGCATTTTGACAGCATGTTGTCACTTAGGCTGTTACTTTTGTCCAGAAGCACTCAGAAGCTAGAATCCAAGCCAGAAACATGTACTTTGGTGAAGTCTATAGTAGCAAGGCAGTTTCTTCTGGTTTTCATCACTAGTTGGTCAGAAAACAGCAACATGTCACTTTTAGTGTTTTCAGGGCCCGAAAAGCATTTTGACAGCATGTTGTCACTTAGGCTGTTACTTTTGTCCAGAAGCACTCAGAAACACGTTTCCAAGCCAGAAACATGTACTTTGGTGAAGTCTATAGTAGCAAGGCAGTTTCTTCTGGTTTTCATCACTAGTTGGTCAGAAAACAGCAACATGTCACTTTTAGTGTTTTCAGGGCCCGAAAAGCATTTTGACAGCATGTTGTCACTTAGGCTGTTACTTTTGTCCAGAAGCACTCAGAAGCTAGAATCCAAGCCAGAAACATGCACTTTGGTGAAGTCTATAGTAGCAAGGCAGTTTCTTCTGGTTTTCATCACTAGTTGGTCAGAAAACAGCAACATGTCACTTTTAGTGTTTTCAGGGCCCGAAAAGCATTTTGACAACATGTTGTCACTTAGGCTGTTACTTTTGTCCAGAAGCACTCAGAAGCTAGAATCCAAGCCAGAAACATGCACTTTGGTGAAGTCTATAGTAGCAAGGCAGTTTCTTCTGGTTTTCATCACTAGTTGGTCAGAAAACAGCAACATGTCACTTTTAGTGTTTTCAGGGCCCGAAAAGCATTTTGACAGCATGTTGTCACTTAGGCTGTTACTTTTGTCCAGAAGCACTCAGAAGCTAGAATCCAAGCCAGAAACATGCACTTTGGTGAAGTCTATAGTAGCAAGGCAGTTTCTTCTGGTTTTCATCACTAGTTGGTCAGAAAACAGCAACATGTCACTTTTAGTGTTTTCAGGGCCCGAAAAGCATTTTGACAGCATGTTGTCACTTAGGCTGTTATTTTTCACCAGAAGCACTCAGAAACAAGTTTCCAAGCCAGAAACATGTACTTTGGTGAATTCTATAGTAGCAAGGCAGTTTCCTGTGGTTTTCTTCACTAGTTATTTAGAAAACAGCAACATGTCACTTTTAGTGTTTTCAGGGCCCGAAAAGCATTTTGACAGCATGTTGTCACTTAGGCTGTTACTTTTGTCCAGAAGCACTCAGAAGCTAGAATCCAAGCCAGAAACATGCACTTTGGTGAAGTCTATAGTAGCAAGGCAGTTTCTTCTGGTTTTCATCACTAGTTGGTCAGAAAACAGCAACATGTCACTTTTAGTGTTTTCAGGGCCCGAAAAGCATTTTGACAGCATGTTGTCACTTAGGCTGTTACTTTTGTCCAGAAGCACTCAGAAGCTAGAATCCAAGCCAGAAACATGTACTTTGCTGAAGTCTATAGTAGCAAGGCAGTTTCTTCTGGTTTTCATCACTAGTTGGACAGAAAACAGCAACATGTCACTTTTAGTGTTTTCAGGACCCGAAAAGCATTTTGACAGCATGTTGTCACTTAGGCTGTTACTTTTGTCCAGAAGCACTCAGAAGCTAGAATCCAAGCCAGAAACATGTACTTTGGTGAAGTCTATAGTAGCAAGGCAGTTTCTTCTGGTTTTCATCACTAGTTGGTCAGAAAACAGCAACATGTCACTTTTAGTGTTTTCAGGGCCCGAAAAGCATTTTGACAGCATGTTGTCACTTAGGCTCTAACTTTTGTCCAGAAGCACTCAGAAGCTAGAATCCAAGCCAGAAACATGCACTTTGGTGAAGTCTATAGTAGCAAGGCAGTTTCTTCTGGTTTTCATCACTAGTTGGTCAGAAAACAGCAACATGTCACTTTTAGTGTTTTCAGGGCCCGAAAAGCATTTTGACAGCATGTTGTCACTTAGGCTGTTACTTTTGTCCAGAAGCACTCAGAAGCTAGAATCCAAGCCAGAAACATGCACTTTGGTGAAGTCTATAGTAGCAAGGCAGTTTCTTCTGGTTTTCATCACTAGTTGGTCAGAAAACAGCAACATGTCACTTTAGTGTTTTCAGGGCCCGAAAAGCATTTTGACAGCATGTTGTCACTCCGGCTGTTACTTTTCACCAGAAGCACTCAGAAACAAGTTTCCAAGCCAGAAACATGTGGTATGGTGAATTCTATAGTAGCAAGGCAGTTTCTTCTAGTTTTCATCACTAGTTGGTCAGAAAACAACAGCATGTCACTTTTAGTGTTTTCAGGGCCCGAAAAGCATTTTGAGAGCATGTTGTCACTTAGGCTGTTACTTTTCACCAGAAGCACTCAGAAACAAGTATCCAAGCCAGAAACATGTACTTTGGTGAATTCTATAGTAGCAAGGCAGTTTCCTGTGGTTTTCTTCACTAGTTATTTAGAAAACAGCAACATGTCACTTTTAGTGTTTTCAGGGCCCGAAAAGCATTTTGACAGCATGTTGTCACTTAGGCTGTTACTTTTCACCAGAAGCACTCAGAAGCTAGAATCCAAGCCAGAAACATGCACTTTGGTGAAGTCTATAGTAGCAAGGCAGTTTCTTCTGGTTTTCATCACTAGTTGGTCAGAAAACAGCAACATGTCACTTTTAGTGTTTTCAGGGCCCGAAAAGCATTTTGACAGCATGTTGTCACTTAGGCTGTTACTTTTGTCCAGAAGCACTCAGAAGCTAGAATCCAAGCCAGAAACATGCACTTTGGTGAAGTCTATAGTAGCAAGACAGTTTCTTCTGGTTTTCATCACTAGTTGGTCAGAAAACAGCAACATGTCACTTTTAGTGTTTTCACGGCCCGAAAAGCATTTTGACAGTATGTTGTCACTTAGGCTGTTACTTTTCACCAGAAGCACTCAGAAACAAGTTTCCAAGCCAGAAACATGTGGTTTGGTGAATTCTATAGTAGCAAGGCAGTTTCTTCTGGTTTTCATCACTAGTTGGTCAGAAAACAGCATCATGTCACTTTTAGTGTTTTCAGGGCCCGAAAAGCATTTTGACAGCATGTTGTCACTTAGGCTGTTACTTTTGTCCAGAAGCACTCAGAAGCTAGAATCCAAGCCAGAAACATGTACTTTGGTGAAGTCTATAGTAGCAAGGCAGTTTCTTCTGGTTTTCATCACTAGTTGGTCAGAAAACAGCAACATGTCACTTTTAGTGTTTTCAGGGCCCGAAAAGCATTTTGACAGCATGTTGTCACTTAGGCTGTTACTTTTGTCCAGAAGCACTCAGAAACACGTTTCCAAGCCAGAAACATGTACTTTGGTGAAGTCTATAGTAGCAAGGCAGTTTCTTCTGGTTTTCATCACTAGTTGGTCAGAAAACAGCAACATGTCACTTTTAGTGTTTTCAGGGCCCGAAAAGCATTTTGAGAGCATGTTGTCACTTAGGCTGTTACTTTTGTCCAGAAGCACTCAGAAGCTAGAATCCAAGCCAGAAACATGCACTTTGGTGACGTCTATAGTAGCAAGGCAGTTTCTTCTGGTTTTCATCACTAGTTGGTCAGAAAACAGCAACATGTCACTTTTAGTGTTTTCAGGGCCCGAAAAGCATTTTGACAGCATGTTGTCAATTAGGCTGTTACTTTATACCAGAAGCACTCAGAAACAAGTATCCAAGCCAGAAACATGTACTTTGGTGAATTCTATAGTAGCAAGGCAGTTTCCTGTGGTTTTCTTCACTAGTTATTTAGAAAACAGCAACATGTCACTTTTAGTGTTTTCAGGGCCCGAAAAGCATTTTGACAGCATGTTGTCACTTAGGCTGTTACTTTTCACCAGAAGCACTCAGAAGCTAGAATCCAAGCCAGAAACATGCACTTTGGTGAAGTCTATAGTAGCAAGGCAGTTTCTTCTGGTTTTCATCACTAGTTGGTCAGAAAACAGCAACATGTCACTTTTAGTGTTTTCAGGGCCCGAAAAGCATTTTGACAGCATGTTGTCACTTAGGCTGTTACTTTTGTCCAGAAGCACTCAGAAGCTAGAATCCAAGCCAGAAACATGCACTTTGGTGAAGTCTATAGTAGCAAGACAGTTTCTTCTGGTTTTCATCACTAGTTGGACAGAAAACAGCAACATGTCACTTTTAGTGTTTTCAGGGCCCGAAAAGCATTTTGACAGCATGTTGTCACTTAGGCTGTTACTTTTTTCCAGAAGCACTCAGAAGCTAGAATCCAAGCCAGAAACATGTACTTTGGTGTAGTCTATAGTAGCAAGGCAGTTTCTTCTGGTTTTCATCACTAGTTGGTCAGAAAACAGCAACATGTCACTTTTAGTGTTTTCAGGGCCCGAAAAGCATTTTGACAGCATGTTGTCACTTAGGCTGTTACTTTTGTCCAGAAGCACTCAGAAGCTAGAATCCAAGCCAGAAACATGTACTTTGCTGAAGTCTATAGTAGCAAGGCAGTTTCTTCTGGTTTTCATCACTAGTTGGACAGAAAACAGCAACATGTCACTTTTAGTGTTTTCAGGACCCGAAAAGCATTTTGACAGCATGTTGTCACTTAGGCTGTTACTTTTGTCCAGAAGCACTCAGAAGCTAGAATCCAAGCCAGAAACATGCACTTTGGTGAAGTCTATAGTAGCAAGGCAGTTTCTTCTGGTTTTCATCACTAGTTGGTCAGAAAACAGCAACATGTCACTTTTAGTGTTTTCAGGGCCCGAAAAGCATTTTGACAGCATGTTGTCACTTAGGCTGTTACTTTTGTCCAGAAGCACTCAGAAGCTAGAATCCAAGCCAGAAACATGCACTTTGGTGAAGTCTATAGTAGCAAGACAGTTTCTTCTGGTTTTCATCACTAGTTGGTCAGAAAACAGCAACATGTCACTTTTAGTGTTTTCACGGCCCGAAAAGCATTTTGACAGTATGTTGTCACTTAGGCTGTTACTTTTCACCAGAAGCACTCAGAAACAAGTTTCCAAGCCAGAAACATGTGGTTTGGTGAATTCTATAGTAGCAAGGCAGTTTCTTCTGGTTTTCATCACTAGTTGGTCAGAAAACAGCATCATGTCACTTTTAGTGTTTTCAGGGCCCGAAAAGCATTTTGACAGCATGTTGTCACTTAGGCTGTTACTTTTGTCCAGAAGCACTCAGAAACACGTTTCCAAGCCAGAAACATGTACTTTGGTGAAGTCTATAGTAGCAAGGCAGTTTCTTCTGGTTTTCATCACTAGTTGGTCAGAAAACAGCAACATGTCACTTTTAGTGTTTTCACGGCCCGAAAAGCATTTTGACAGTATGTTGTCACTTAGGCTGTTACTTTTCACCAGAAGCACTCAGAAACAAGTTTCCAAGCCAGAAACATGTGGTTTGGTGAATTCTATAGTAGCAAGGCAGTTTCTTCTGGTTTTCATCACTAGTTGGTCAGAAAACAGCATCATGTCACTTTTAGTGTTTTCAGGGCCCGAAAAGCATTTTGACAGCATGTTGTCACTTAGGCTGTTACTTTTTTCCAGAAGCACTCAGAAGCTAGAATCCAAGCCAGAAACATGTACTTTGGTGTAGTCTATAGTAGCAAGGCAGTTTCTTCTGGTTTTCATCACTAGTTGGTCAGAAAACAGCAACATGTCACTTTTAGTGTTTTCAGGGCCCGAAAAGCATTTTGACAGCATGTTGTCACTCAGGCTGTTACTTTTGTCCAGAAGCACTCAGAAACGAGTTTCAAAGCCAGAAACATGTACTTTGGTGAAGTCTATAGTAGCAAGGCAGTTTCTTCTGGTTTTCATCACTAGCTGGTCAGAAAACAGCAACATGTCACTTTTAGTGTTTTCAGGGCCCGAAAAGCATTTTGACAGCATGTTGTCACTTAGGCTGTTACTTTTGTCCAGAAGCACTCAGAAGCTAGAATCCAAGCCAGAAACATGTACTTTGGTGATGTCTATAGTAGCAAAGCAGTTTCTTCTGGTTTTCATCACTAGTTGGTCAGAAAACAGCAACATGTCACTTTTAGTGTTTTCAGGGCCCGAAAAGCATTTTGACAGCATGTTGTCACTTAGGCTGTTACTTTTGTCCAGAAGCACTCAGAAGCTAGAATCCAAGCCAGAAACATGCACTTTGGTGAATTCTATAGTAGCAAGGCAGTTTCTTCTGGTTTTCATCACTAGTTGGTCAGAAAACAGCAACATGTCACTTTTAGTGTTTTCAGGGCCCGAAAAGCATTTTGACAGCATGTTGTCACTTAGGCTCTAACTTTTGTCCAGAAGCACTCAGAAGCTAGAATCCAAGCCAGAAACATGCACTTTGGTGAAGTCTATAGTAGCAAGGCAGTTTCTTCTGGTTTTCATCACTAGTTGGTCAGAAAACAGCAACATGTCACTTTTAGTGTTTTCAGGGCCCGAAAAGCATTTTGACAGCATGTTGTCACTTAGGCTGTTACTTTTGTCCAGAAGCACTCAGAAGCTAGAATCCAAGCCAGAAACATGCACTTTGGTGAAGTCTATAGTAGCAAGGCAGTTTCTTCTGGTTTTCATCACTAGTTGGTCAGAAAACAGCAACATGTCACTTTTAGTGTTTTCAGGGCCCGAAAAGCATTTTGACAGCATGTTGTCACTCCGGCTGTTACTTTTCACCAGAAGCACTCAGAAACAAGTTTCCAAGCCAGAAACATGTGGTATGGTGAATTCTATAGTAGCAAGGCAGTTTCTTCTAGTTTTCATCACTAGTTGGTCAGAAAACAACAGCATGTCACTTTTAGTGTTTTCAGGGCCCGAAAAGCATTTTGAGAGCATGTTGTCACTTAGGCTGTTACTTTTCACCAGAAGCACTCAGAAACAAGTATCCAAGCCAGAAACATGTACTTTGGTGAATTCTATAGTAGCAAGGCAGTTTCCTGTGGTTTTCTTCACTAGTTATTTAGAAAACAGCAACATGTCACTTTTAGTGTTTTCAGGGCCCGAAAAGCATTTTGACAGCATGTTGTCACTTAGGCTGTTACTTTTCACCAGAAGCACTCAGAAGCTAGAATCCAAGCCAGAAACATGCACTTTGGTGAAGTCTATAGTAGCAAGGCAGTTTCTTCTGGTTTTCATCACTAGTTGGTCAGAAAACAGCAACATGTCACTTTTAGTGTTTTCAGGGCCCGAAAAGCATTTTGACAGCATGTTGTCACTTAGGCTGTTACTTTTGTCCAGAAGCACTCAGAAGCTAGAATCCAAGCCAGAAACATGCACTTTGGTGAAGTCTATAGTAGCAAGACAGTTTCTTCTGGTTTTCATCACTAGTTGGTCAGAAAACAGCAACATGTCACTTTTAGTGTTTTCACGGCCCGAAAAGCATTTTGACAGTATGTTGTCACTTAGGCTGTTACTTTTCACCAGAAGCACTCAGAAACAAGTTTCCAAGCCAGAAACATGTGGTTTGGTGAATTCTATAGTAGCAAGGCAGTTTCTGGTTTTCATCACTAGTTGGTCAGAAAACAGCATCATGTCACTTTTAGTGTTTTCAGGGCCCGAAAAGCATTTTGACAGCATGTTGTCACTTAGGCTGTTACTTTTGTCCAGAAGCACTCAGAAGCTAGAATCCAAGCCAGAAACATGTACTTTGGTGAAGTCTATAGTAGCAAGGCAGTTTCTTCTGGTTTTCATCACTAGTTGGTCAGAAAACAGCAACATGTCACTTTTAGTGTTTTCAGGGCCCGAAAAGCATTTTGACAGCATGTTGTCACTTAGGCTGTTACTTTTGTCCAGAAGCACTCAGAAACACGTTTCCAAGCCAGAAACATGTACTTTGGTGAAGTCTATAGTAGCAAGGCAGTTTCTTCTGGTTTTCATCACTAGTTGGTCAGAAAACAGCAACATGTCACTTTTAGTGTTTTCAGGGCCCGAAAAGCATTTTGAGAGCATGTTGTCACTTAGGCTGTTACTTTTGTCCAGAAGCACTCAGAAGCTAGAATCCAAGCCAGAAACATGCACTTTGGTGACGTCTATAGTAGCAAGGCAGTTTCTTCTGGTTTTCATCACTAGTTGGTCAGAAAACAGCAACATGTCACTTTTAGTGTTTTCAGGGCCCGAAAAGCATTTTGACAGCATGTTGTCAATTAGGCTGTTACTTTATACCAGAAGCACTCAGAAACAAGTATCCAAGCCAGAAACATGTACTTTGGTGAATTCTATAGTAGCAAGGCAGTTTCCTGTGGTTTTCTTCACTAGTTATTTAGAAAACAGCAACATGTCACTTTTAGTGTTTTCAGGGCCGAAAAGCATTTTGACAGCATGTTGTCACTTAGGCTGTTACTTTTCACCAGAAGCACTCAGAAGCTAGAATCCAAGCCAGAAACATGCACTTTGGTGAAGTCTATAGTAGCAAGGCAGTTTCTTCTGGTTTTCATCACTAGTTGGTCAGAAAACAGCAACATGTCACTTTTAGTGTTTTCAGGGCCCGAAAAGCATTTTGACAGCATGTTGTCACTTAGGCTGTTACTTTTGTCCAGAAGCACTCAGAAGCTAGAATCCAAGCCAGAAACATGCACTTTGGTGAAGTCTATAGTAGCAAGACAGTTTCTTCTGGTTTTCATCACTAGTTGGACAGAAAACAGCAACATGTCACTTTTAGTGTTTTCAGGGCCCGAAAAGCATTTTGACAGCATGTTGTCACTTAGGCTGTTACTTTTTTCCAGAAGCACTCAGAGCTAGAATCCAAGCCAGAAACATGTACTTTGGTGTAGTCTATAGTAGCAAGGCAGTTTCTTCTGGTTTTCATCACTAGTTGGTCAGAAAACAGCAACATGTCACTTTTAGTGTTTTCAGGGCCCGAAAAGCATTTTGACAGCATGTTGTCACTTAGGCTGTTACTTTTGTCCAGAAGCACTCAGAAGCTAGAATCCAAGCCAGAAACATGTACTTTGCTGAAGTCTATAGTAGCAAGGCAGTTTCTTCTGGTTTTCATCACTAGTTGGACAGAAAACAGCAACATGTCACTTTTAGTGTTTTCAGGACCCGAAAAGCATTTTGACAGCATGTTGTCACTTAGGCTGTTACTTTTGTCCAGAAGCACTCAGAAGCTAGAATCCAAGCCAGAAACATGCACTTTGGTGAAGTCTATAGTAGCAAGGCAGTTTCTTCTGGTTTTCATCACTAGTTGGTCAGAAAACAGCAACATGTCACTTTTAGTGTTTTCAGGCCCGAAAAGCATTTTGACAGCATGTTGTCACTTAGGCTGTTACTTTTGTCCAGAAGCACTCAGAAGCTAGAATCCAAGCCAGAAACATGCACTTTGGTGAAGTCTATAGTAGCAAGACAGTTTCTTCTGGTTTTCATCACTAGTTGGTCAGAAAACAGCAACATGTCACTTTTAGTGTTTTCACGGCCCGAAAAGCATTTTGACAGTATGTTGTCACTTAGGCTGTTACTTTTCACCAGAAGCACTCAGAAACAAGTTTCCAAGCCAGAAACATGTGGTTTGGTGAATTCTATAGTAGCAAGGCAGTTTCTTCTGTTTTCATCACTAGTTGGTCAGAAAACAGCATCATGTCACTTTTAGTGTTTTCAGGGCCCGAAAAGCATTTTGACAGCATGTTGTCACTTAGGCTGTTACTTTTGTCCAGAAGCACTCAGAAACACGTTTCCAAGCCAGAAACATGTACTTTGGTGAAGTCTATAGTAGCAAGGCAGTTTCTTCTGGTTTTCATCACTAGTTGGTCAGAAAACAGCAACATGTCACTTTTAGTGTTTTCACGGCCCGAAAAGCATTTTGACAGTATGTTGTCACTTAGGCTGTTACTTTTCACCAGAAGCACTCAGAAACAAGTTTCCAAGCCAGAAACATGTGGTTTGGTGAATTCTATAGTAGCAAGGCAGTTTCTTCTGGTTTTCATCACTAGTTGGTCAGAAAACAGCATCATGTCACTTTTAGTGTTTTCAGGGCCCGAAAAGCATTTTGACAGCATGTTGTCACTTAGGCTGTTACTTTTTTCCAGAAGCACTCAGAAGCTAGAATCCAAGCCAGAAACATGTACTTTGGTGTAGTCTATAGTAGCAAGGCAGTTTCTTCTGGTTTTCATCACTAGTTGGTCAGAAAACAGCAACATGTCACTTTTAGTGTTTTCAGGGCCCGAAAAGCATTTTGACAGCATGTTGTCACTCAGGCTGTTACTTTTGTCCAGAAGCACTCAGAAACGAGTTTCAAAGCCAGAAACATGTACTTTGGTGAAGTCTATAGTAGCAAGGCAGTTTCTTCTGGTTTTCATCACTAGCTGGTCAGAAAACAGCAACATGTCACTTTTAGTGTTTTCAGGGCCCGAAAAGCATTTTGACAGCATGTTGTCACTTAGGCTGTTACTTTTGTCCAGAAGCACTCAGAAGCTAGAATCCAAGCCAGAAACATGTACTTTGGTGATGTCTATAGTAGCAAAGCAGTTTCTTCTGGTTTTCATCACTAGTTGGTCAGAAAACAGCAACATGTCACTTTTAGTGTTTTCAGGGCCCGAAAAGCATTTTGACAGCATGTTGTCACTTAGGCTGTTACTTTTGTCCAGAAGCACTCAGAAGCTAGAATCCAAGCCAGAACATGCACTTTGGTGAATTCTATAGTAGCAAGGCAGTTTCTTCTGGTTTTCATCACTAGTTGGTCAGAAAACAGCAACATGTCACTTTTAGTGTTTTCAGGGCCCGAAAAGCATTTTGACAGCATGTTGTCACTTAGGCTGTTACTTTTGTCCAGAAGCACTCAGAAGCTAGAATCCAAGCCAGAAACATGCACTTTGGTGACGTCTATAGTAGCAAGGCAGTTTCTTCTGGTTTTCATCACTAGTTGGTCAGAAAACAGCAACATGTCACTTTTAGTGTTTTCAGGGCCCGAAAAGCATTTTGACAGCATGTTGTCACTTAGGCTGTTACTTTATACCAGAAGCACTCAGAAACAAGTATCCAAGCCAGAAACATGTACTTTGGTGAATTCTATAGTAGCAAGGCAGTTTCCTGTGGTTTTCTTCACTAGTTATTTAGAAAACAGCAACATGTCTCTTTAGTGTTTTCAGGCCCGAAAAGCATTTTGACAGCATGTTGTCACTTAGGCTGTTACTTTTCACCAGAAGCACTCAGAAGCTAGAATCCAAGCCAGAAACATGCACTTTGGTGAAGTCTATAGTAGCAAGGCAGTTTCTTCTGGTTTTCATCACTAGTTGGTCAGAAAACAGCAACATGTCACTTTTAGTGTTTTCAGGGCCGAAAAGCATTTTGACAGCATGTTGTCACTTAGGCTGTTACTTTTGTCCAGAAGCACTCAGAAACACGTTTCCAAGCCAGAAACATGTACTTTGGTGAAGTCTATAGTAGCAAGGCAGTTTCTTCTGGTTTTCATCACTAGTTGGTCAGAAAACAGCAACATGTCACTTTTAGTGTTTTCACGGCCGAAAAGCATTTTGACAGCATGTTGTCACTTAGGCTGTTACTTTTGTCCAGAAGCACTCAGAAGCTAGAATCCAAGCCAGAAACATGCACTTTGGTGACGTCTATAGTAGCAAGGCAGTTTCTTCTGGTTTTCATCACTAGTTGGTCAGAAAACAGCAACATGTCACTTTTAGTGTTTTCAGGGCCCGAAAAGCATTTTGACAGCATGTTGTCACTTAGGCTGTTACTTTATACCAGAAGCACTCAGAAACAAGTATCCAAGCCAGAAACATGTACTTTGGTGAATTCTATAGTAGCAAGGCAGTTTCCTGTGGTTTTCTTCACTAGTTATTTAGAAAACAGCAACATGTCACTTTTAGTGTTTTCAGGGCCCGAAAAGCATTTTGACAGCATGTTGTCACTTAGGCTGTTACTTTTGTCCAGAAGCACTCAGAAGCTAGAATCCAAGCCAGAAACATGCACTTTGGTGAAGTCTATAGTAGCAAGGCAGTTTCTTCTGGTTTTCATCACTAGTTGGTCAGAAAACAGCAAACATGTCACTTTTAGTGTTTTCAGGGCCCGAAAAGCATTTTGACAGCATGTTGTCACTTAGGCTGTACTTTTGTCCAGAAGCACTCAGAAGCTAGAATCCAAGCCAGAAACATGCACTTTGGTGAAGTCTATAGTAGCAAGGCAGTTTCTTCTGGTTTTCATCACTAGTTGGTCAGAAAACAGCAACATGTCACTTTTAGTGTTTTCAGGGCCCGAAAAGCATTTTGACAGCATGTTGTCACTTAGGCTGTTACTTTTGTCCAGAAGCACTCAGAAGCTAGAATCCAAGCCAGAAACATGCACTTTGGTGAAGTCTATAGTAGCAAGGCAGTTTCTTCTGGTTTTCATCACTAGTTGGTCAGAAAACAGCAACATGTCACTTTTAGTGTTTTCAGGGCCCGAAAAGCATTTTGACAGCATGTTGTCACTTAGGCTGTTACTTTTGTCCAGAAGCACTCAGAAGCTAGAATCCAAGCCAGAAACATGCACTTTGGTGAAGTCTATAGTAGCAAGGCAGTTTCTTCTGGTTTCATCACTAGTTGGTCAGAAAACAGCAACATGTCACTTTTAGTGTTTTCAGGGCCCGAAAAGCATTTTGACAGCATGTTGTCACTTAGGCTGTTACTTTTGTCCAGAAGCACTCAGAAGCTAGAATCCAAGCCAGAAACATGCACTTTGGTGAAGTCTATAGTAGCAAGACAAGAAGTTTCTTCTGGTTTTCATCACTAGTTGGACAGAAAACAGCAACATGTCACTTTTAGTGTTTTCAGGGCCGAAAAGCATTTTGACAGCATGTTGTCACTTAGGCTGTTACTTTTTTCCAGAAGCACTCAGAAGCTAGAATCCAAGCCAGAAACATGTACTTTGGTGTAGTCTATAGTAGCAAGGCAGTTTCTTCTGGTTTTCATCACTAGTTGGTCAGAAAACAGCAACATGTCACTTTTAGTGTTTTCAGGGCCCGAAAAGCATTTTGACAGCATGTTGTCACTTAGGCTGTTACTTTTGTCCAGAAGCACTCAGAAACGAGTTTCCAAGCCAGAAACATGTACTTTGGTGAAGTCTATAGTAGCAAGGCAGTTTCTTCTGGTTTTCATCACTAGTTGGTCAGAAAACAGCAACATGTCACTTTTAGTGTTTTCAGGGCCCGAAAAGCATTTTGACAGCATGTTGTCACTTAGGCTGTTACTTTTGTCCAGAAGCACTCAGAAGCTAGAATCCAAGCCAGAAACATGTACTTTGGTGTAGTCTATAGTAGCAAGGCAGTTTCTTCTGGTTTTCATCACTAGTTGGTCAGAAAAACAGCAACATGTCACTTTTAGTGTTTTCAGGGCCCGAAAAGCATTTTGACAGCATGTTGTCACTTAGGCTGTTACTTTTGTCCAGAAGCACTCAGAAGCTAGAATCCAAGCCAGAAACATGCACTTTGGTGAATTCTATAGTAGCAAGGCAGTTTCTTCTGGTTTTCATCACTAGTTGGTCAGAAAACAGCAACATGTCACTTTTAGTGTTTTCAGGGCCCGAAAAGCATTTTGACAGCATGTTGTCACTTAGGCTGTTACTTTTGTCCAGAAGCACTCAGAAGCTAGAATCCAAGCCAGAAACATGCACTTTGGTGACGTCTATAGTAGCAAGGCAGTTTCTTCTGGTTTTCATCACTAGTTGGTCAGAAAACAGCAACATGTCACTTTTAGTGTTTTCAGGGCCCGAAAAGCATTTTGACAGCATGTTGTCACTTAGGCTGTTACTTTATACCAGAAGCACTCAGAAACAAGTATCCAAGCCAGAAACATGTACTTTGGTGAATTCTATAGTAGCAAGGCAGTTTCCTGTGGTTTCTTCACTAGTTATTTAGAAAACAGCAACATGTCACTTTTAGTGTTTTCAGGGCCCGAAAAGCATTTTGACAGCATGTTGTCACTTAGGCTGTTACTTTTGTCCAGAAGCACTCAGAAGCTAGAATCCAAGCCAGAAACATGTACTTTGGTGAAGTCTATAGTAGCAAGGCAGTTTCTTCTGGTTTTCATCACTAGTTGGTCAGAAAACAGCAACATGTCACTTTTAGTGTTTTCAGGGCCCGAAAAGCATTTTGACAGCATGTTGTCACTTAGGCTGTTACTTTTGTCCAGAAGCACTCAGAAGCTAGAATCCAAGCCAGAAACATGTACTTTGGGTGAAGTCTATAGTAGCAAGGCAGTTTCTTCTGGTTTTCATCACTAGTTGGTCAGAAAACAGCAACATGTCACTTTTAGTGTTTTCAGGGCCCGAAAAGCATTTTGACAGCATGTTGTCACTTAGGCTGTTACTTTTGTCCAGAAGCACTCAGAAACAAGTTTCCAAGCCAGAAACATGTGGTATGGTGAATTCTATAGTAGCAAGGCAGTTTCTTCTAGTTTTCATCACTAGTTGGTCAGAAAACAACAGCATGTCACTTTTAGTGTTTTCAGGGCCCGAAAAGCATTTTGACAGCATGTTGTCACTTAGGCTGTTACTTTTCACCAGAAGCACTCAGAAACAAGTATCCAAGCCAGAAACATGTACTTTGGTGAATTCTATAGTAGCAAGGCAGTTTCCTGTGGTTTTCTTCACTAGTTATTTAGAAAACAGCAACATGTCACTTTTAGTGTTTTCAGGGCCCGAAAAGCATTTTGACAGCATGTTGTCACTTAGGCTGTTACTTTTCACCAGAAGCACTCAGAAGCTAGAATCCAAGCCAGAAACATGCACTTTGGTGAAGTCTATAGTAGCAAGGCAGTTTCTTCTGGTTTTCATCACTAGTTGGTCAGAAAACAGCAACATGTCACTTTTAGTGTTTTCAGGGCCCGAAAAGCATTTTGACAGCATGTTGTCACTTAGGCTGTTACTTTTGTCCAGAAGCACTCAGAAACACGTTTCCAAGCCAGAAACATGCACTTTGGTGAAGTCTATAGTAGCAAGACAGTTTCTTCTGGTTTTCATCACTAGTTGGTCAGAAAACAGCAACATGTCACTTTTAGTGTTTTCACGGCCCGAAAAGCATTTTGACAGTATGTTGTCACTTAGGCTGTTACTTTTCACCAGAAGCACTCAGAAACAAGTTTCCAAGCCAGAAACATGTGGTTTGGTGAATTCTATAGTAGCAAGGCAGTTTCTTCTGGTTTTCATCACTAGTTGGTCAGAAAACAGCATCATGTCACTTTTAGTGTTTTCAGGGCCCGAAAAGCATTTTGACAGCATGTTGTCACTTAGGCTGTTACTTTTTTCCAGAAGCACTCAGAAGCTAGAATCCAAGCCAGAAACATGTACTTTGGTGTAGTCTATAGTAGCAAGGCAGTTTCTTCTGATTTTCATCACTAGTTGGTCAGAAAACAGCAACATGTCACTTTTAGTGTTTTCAGGGCCCGAAAAGCATTTTGACAGCATGTTGTCACTCAGGCTGTTACTTTTGTCCAGAAGCACTCAGAAACTAGAATCCAAGCCAGAAACATGCACTTTGGTGAAGTCTATAGTAGCAAGGCAGTTTCTTCTGGTTTTCATCACTAGCTGGTCAGAAAACAGCAACATGTCACTTTTAGTGTTTTCAGGGCCCGAAAAGCATTTTGACAGCATGTTGTCACTTAGGCTGTTACTTTTGTCCAGAAGCACTCAGAAGCTAGAATCCAAGCCAGAAACATGTACTTTGGTGATGTCTATAGTAGCAAAGCCGTTTCTTCTGGTTTTCATCACTAGTTGGTCAGAAAACAGCAACATGTCACTTTTAGTGTTTTCAGGGCCCGAAAAGCATTTTGACAGCATGTTGTCACTTAGGCTGTTACTTTTGTCCAGAAGCACTCAGAAGCTAGAATCCAAGCCAGAAACATGCACTTTGGTGAAGTCTATAGTAGCAAGACAGTTTCTTCTGGTTTTCATCACTAGTTGGTCAGAAAACAGCAACATGTCACTTTTAGTGTTTTCAGGGCCCGAAAAGCATTTTGACAGCATGTTGTCACTTAGGCTGTTACTTTTGTCCAGAAGCACTCAGAAGCTAGAATCCAAGCCAGAAACATGCACTTTGGTGAAGTCTATAGTAGCAAGACAGTTTCTTCTGGTTTTCATCACTAGTTGGTCAGAAAACAGCAACATGTCACTTTTAGTGTTTTCACGGCCCGAAAAGCATTTTGACAGTATGTTGTCACTTAGGCTGTTACTTTTCACCAGAAGCACTCAGAAACAAGTTTCCAAGCCAGAAACATGTGGTTTGGTGAATTCTATAGTAGCAAGGCAGTTTCTTCTGGTTTTCATCACTAGTTGGTCAGAAAACAGCATCATGTCACTTTTAGTGTTTTCAGGGCCCGAAAAGCATTTTGACAGCATGTTGTCACTTAGGCTGTTACTTTTTCCCAGAAGCACTCAGAAGCTAGAATCCAAGCCAGAAACATGTACTTTGGTGTAGTCTATAGTAGCAAGGCAGTTTCTTCTGGTTTTCATCACTAGTTGGTCAGAAAACAGCAACATGTCACTTTTAGTGTTTTCAGGGCCCGAAAAGCATTTTGACAGCATGTTGTCACTCAGGCTGTTACTTTTGTCCAGAAGCACTCAGAAACGAGTTTCCAAGCCAGAAACATGTACTTTGGTGAAGTCTATAGTAGCAAGGCAGTTTCTTCTGGTTTTCATCACTAGCTGGTCAGAAAACAGCAACATGTCACTTTTAGTGTTTTCAGGGCCCGAAAAGCATTTTGACAGCATGTTGTCACTTAGGCTGTTACTTTTGTCCAGAAGCACTCAGAAGCTAGAATCCAAGCCAGAAACATGTACTTTGGTGATGTCTATAGTAGCAAGGCAGTTTCCTGTGGTTTTCTTCACTAGTTATTTAGAAAACAGCAACATGTCACTTTTAGTGTTTTCAGGGCCCGAAAAGCATTTTGACAGCATGTTGTCACTTAGGCTGTTACTTTTCACCAGAAGCACTCAGAAGCTAGAATCCAAGCCAGAAACATGCACTTTGGTGAAGTCTATAGTAGCAAGGCAGTTTCTTCTGGTTTTCATCACTAGTTGGTCAGAAAACAGCAACATGTCACTTTTAGTGTTTTCAGGGCCCGAAAAGCATTTTGACAGCATGTTGTCACTTAGGCTGTTACTTTTGTCCAGAAGCACTCAGAAACACGTTTCCAAGCCAGAAACATGTACTTTGGTGAAGTCTATAGTAGCAAGGCAGTTTCTTCTGGTTTTCATCACTAGTTGGTCAGAAAACAGCAACATGTCACTTTTAGTGTTTTCAGGGCCCGAAAAGCATTTTGACAGCATGTTGTCACTTAGGCTGTTACTTTTGTCCAGAAGCACTCAGAAGCTAGAATCCAAGCCAGAAACATGTACTTTGGTGTAGTCTATAGTAGCAAGGCAGTTTCTTCTGATTTTCATCACTAGTTGGTCAGAAAACAGCAACATGTCACTTTTAGTGTTTTCAGGGCCCGAAAAGCATTTTGACAGCATGTTGTCACTCAGGCTGTTACTTTTGTCCAGAAGCACTCAGAAACGAGTTTCCAAGCCAGAAACATGTACTTTGGTGAAGTCTATAGTAGCAAGGCAGTTTCTTCTGGTTTTCATCACTAGCTGGTCAGAAAACAGCAACATGTCACTTTTAGTGTTTTCAGGGCCCGAAAAGCATTTTGACAGCATGTTGTCACTTAGGCTGTTACTTTTGTCCAGAAGCACTCAGAAGCTAGAATCCAAGCCAGAAACATGTACTTTGGTGATGTCTATAGTAGCAAAGCCGTTTCTTCTGGTTTTCATCACTAGTTGGTCAGAAAACAGCAACATGTCACTTTTAGTGTTTTCAGGGCCCGAAAAGCATTTTGACAGCATGTTGTCACTTAGGCTGTTACTTTTGTCCAGAAGCACTCAGAAGCTAGAATCCAAGCCAGAAACATGCACTTTGGTGAAGTCTATAGTAGCAAGACAGTTTCTTCTGGTTTTCATCACTAGTTGGTCAGAAAACAGCAACATGTCACTTTTAGTGTTTTCAGGGCCCGAAAAGCATTTTGACAGCATGTTGTCACTTAGGCTGTTACTTTTGTCCAGAAGCACTCAGAAGCTAGAATCCAAGCCAGAAACATGCACTTTGGTGAAGTCTATAGTAGCAAGACAGTTTCTTCTGGTTTTCATCACTAGTTGGTCAGAAAACAGCAACATGTCACTTTTAGTGTTTTCACGGCCCGAAAAGCATTTTGACAGTATGTTGTCACTTAGGCTGTTACTTTTCACCAGAAGCACTCAGAAACAAGTTTCCAAGCCAGAAACATGTGGTTTGGTGAATTCTATAGTAGCAAGGCAGTTTCTTCTGGTTTTCATCACTAGTTGGTCAGAAAACAGCATCATGTCACTTTTAGTGTTTTCAGGGCCCGAAAAGCATTTTGACAGCATGTTGTCACTTAGGCTGTTACTTTTTTCCAGAAGCACTCAGAAGCTAGAATCCAAGCCAGAAACATGTACTTTGGTGTAGTCTATAGTAGCAAGGCAGTTTCTTCTGGTTTTCATCACTAGTTGGTCAGAAAACAGCAACATGTCACTTTTAGTGTTTTCAGGGCCCTAAAAGCATTTTGACAGCATGTTGTCACTCAGGCTGTTACTTTTGTCCAGAAGCACTCAGAAACGAGTTTCCAAGCCAGAAACATGTACTTTGGTGAAGTCTATAGTAGCAAGGCAGTTTCTTCTGGTTTTCATCACTAGCTGGTCAGAAAACAGCAACATGTCACTTTTAGTGTTTTCAGGGCCCGAAAAGCATTTTGACAGCATGTTGTCACTTAGGCTGTTACTTTTGTCCAGAAGCACTCAGAAGCTAGAATCCAAGCCAGAAACATGTACTTTGGTGATGTCTATAGTAGCAAGGCAGTTTCCTGTGGTTTTCTTCACTAGTTATTTAGAAAACAGCAACATGTCACTTTTAGTGTTTTCAGGGCCCGAAAAGCATTTTGACAGCATGTTGTCACTTAGGCTGTTACTTTTCACCAGAAGCACTCAGAAGCTAGAATCCAAGCCAGAAACATGCACTTTGGTGAAGTCTATAGTAGCAAGGCAGTTTCTTCTGGTTTTCATCACTAGTTGGTCAGAAAACAGCAACATGTCACTTTTAGTGTTTTCAGGGCCCGAAAAGCATTTTGACAGCATGTTGTCACTTAGGCTGTTACTTTTGTCCAGAAGCACTCAGAAACACGTTTCCAAGCCAGAAACATGTACTTTGGTGAAGTCTATAGTAGCAAGGCAGTTTCTTCTGGTTTTCATCACTAGTTGGTCAGAAAACAGCAACATGTCACTTTTAGTGTTTTCAGGGCCCGAAAAGCATTTTGACAGCATGTTGTCACTTAGGCTGTTACTTTTGTCCAGAAGCACTCAGAAGCTAGAATCCAAGCCAGAAACATGTACTTTGCTGAAGTCTATAGTAGCAAGGCAGTTTCTTCTGGTTTTCATCACTAGTTGGACAGAAAACAGCAACATGTCACTTTTAGTGTTTTCAGGACCCGAAAAGCATTTTGACAGCATGTTGTCACTTAGGCTGTTACTTTTGTCCAGAAGCACTCAGAAGCTAGAATCCAAGCCAGAAACATGCACTTTGGTGAAGTCTATAGTAGCAAGGCAGTTTCTTCTGGTTTTCATCACTAGTTGGTCAGAAAACAGCAACATGTCACTTTTAGTGTTTTCAGGGCCCGAAAAGCATTTTGACAGCATGTTGTCACTTAGGCTGTTACTTTTGTCCAGAAGCACTCAGAAGCTAGAATCCAAGCCAGAAACATGCACTTTGGTGAAGTCTATAGTAGCAAGGCAGTTTCTTCTGGTTTTCATCACTAGTTGGTCAGAAAACAGCAACATGTCACTTTTAGTGTTTTCAGGGCCCGAAAAGCATTTTGACAGCATGTTGTCACTCCGGCTGTTACTTTTCACCAGAAGCACTCAGAAACAAGTTTCCAAGCCAGAAACATGTGGTATGGTGAATTCTATAGTAGCAAGGCAGTTTCTTCTAGTTTTCATCACTAGTTGGTCAGAAAACAACAGCATGTCACTTTTAGTGTTTTCAGGGCCCGAAAAGCATTTTGAGAGCATGTTGTCACTTAGGCTGTTACTTTTCACCAGAAGCACTCAGAAACAAGTATCCAAGCCAGAAACATGTACTTTGGTGAATTCTATAGTAGCAAGGCAGTTTCCTGTGGTTTTCTTCACTAGTTATTTAGAAAACAGCAACATGTCACTTTTAGTGTTTTCAGGGCCCGAAAAGCATTTTGACAGCATGTTGTCACTTAGGCTGTTACTTTTCATCAGAAGCACTCAGAAGCTAGAATCCAAGCCAGAAACATGCACTTTGGTGAAGTCTATAGTAGCAAGGCAGTTTCTTCTGGTTTTCATCACTAGTTGGTCAGAAAACAGCAACATGTCACTTTTAGTGTTTTCAGGGCCCGAAAAGCATTTTGACAGCATGTTGTCACTTAGGCTGTTACTTTTGTCCAGAAGCACTCAGAAGCTAGAATCCAAGCCAGAAACATGCACTTTGGTGAAGTCTATAGTAGCAAGACAGTTTCTTCTGGTTTTCATCACTAGTTGGTCAGAAAACAGCAACATGTCACTTTTAGTGTTTTCACGGCCCGAAAAGCATTTTGACAGTATGTTGTCACTTAGGCTGTTACTTTTCACCAGAAGCACTCAGAAACAAGTTTCCAAGCCAGAAACATGTGGTTTGGTGAATTCTATAGTAGCAAGGCAGTTTCTTCTGGTTTTCATCACTAGTTGGTCAGAAAACAGCATCATGTCACTTTTAGTGTTTTCAGGGCCCGAAAAGCATTTTGACAGCATGTTGTCACTTAGGCTGTTACTTTTTTCCAGAAGCACTCAGAAGCTAGAATCCAAGCCAGAAACATGTACTTTGGTGTAGTCTATAGTAGCAAGGCAGTTTCTTCTGGTTTTCATCACTAGTTGGTCAGAAAACAGCAACATGTCACTTTTAGTGTTTTCAGGGCCCGAAAAGCATTTTGACAGCATGTTGTCACTCAGGCTGTTACTTTTGTCCAGAAGCACTCAGAAACGAGTTTCCAAGCCAGAAACATGTACTTTGGTGAAGTCTATAGTAGCAAGGCAGTTTCTTCTGGTTTTCATCACTAGCTGGTCAGAAAACAGCAACATGTCACTTTTAGTGTTTTCAGGGCCCGAAAAGCATTTTGACAGCATGTTGTCACTTAGGCTGTTACTTTTGTCCAGAAGCACTCAGAAGCTAGAATCCAAGCCAGAAACATGTACTTTGGTGATGTCTATAGTAGCAAAGCAGTTTCTTCTGGTTTTCATCACTAGTTGGTCAGAAAACAGCAACATGTCACTTTTAGTGTTTTCAGGGCCCGAAAAGCATTTTGACAGCATGTTGTCACTTAGGCTGTTACTTTTGTCCAGAAGCACTCAGAAGCTAGAATCCAAGCCAGAAACATGCACTTTGGTGAATTCTATAGTAGCAAGGCAGTTTCTTCTGGTTTTCATCACTAGTTGGTCAGAAAACAGCAACATGTCACTTTTAGTGTTTTCAGGGCCCGAAAAGCATTTTGACAGCATGTTGTCACTTAGGCTGTTACTTTTGTCCAGAAGCACTCAGAAGCTAGAATCCAAGCCAGAAACATGCACTTTGGTGACGTCTATAGTAGCAAGGCAGTTTCTTCTGGTTTTCATCACTAGTTGGTCAGAAAACAGCAACATGTCACTTTTAGTGTTTTCAGGGCCCGAAAAGCATTTTGACAGCATGTTGTCACTTAGGCTGTTACTTTTGTCCAGAAGCACTCAGAAGCTAGAATCCAAGCCAGAAACATGCACTTTGGTGACGTCTATAGTAGCAAGGCAGTTTCTTCTGGTTTTCATCACTAGGTGGTCAGAAAACAGCAACATGTCACTTTTAGTGTTTTCAGGGCCCGAAAAGCATTTTGACAGCATGTTGTCACTTAGGCTGTTACTTTATACCAGAAGCACTCAGAAACAAGTATCCAAGCCAGAAACATGTACTTTGGTGAATTCTATAGTAGCAAGGCAGTTTCCTGTGGTTTTCTTCACTAGTTATTTAGAAAACAGCAACATGTCACTTTTAGTGTTTTCAGGGCCCGAAAAGCATTTTGACAGCATGTTGTCACTTAGGCTGTTACTTTTCACCAGAAGCACTCAGAAGCTAGAATCCAAGCCAGAAACATGCACTTTGGTGAAGTCTATAGTAGCAAGGCAGTTTCTTCTAGTTTTCATCACTAGTTGGTCAGAAAACAGCAACATGTCACTTTTAGTGTTTTCAGGGCCCGAAAAGCATTTTGACAGCATGTTGTCACTTAGGCTGTTACTTTTGTCCAGAAGCACTCAGAACACGTTTCCAAGCCAGAAACATGTACTTTGGTGAAGTCTATAGTAGCAAGGCAGTTTCTTCTGGTTTTCATCACTAGTTGGTCAGAAAACAGCAACATGTCACTTTTAGTGTTTTCAGGGCCCGAAAAGCATTTTGACAGCATGTTGTCACTTAGGCTGTTACTTTTGTCCAGAAGCACTCAGAAGCTAGAATCCAAGCCAGAAACATGCACTTTGGTGAAGTCTATAGTAGCAAGGCAGTTTCTTCTGGTTTTCATCACTAGTTGGTCAGAAAACAGCAACATGTCACTTTTAGTGTTTTCAGGGCCCGAAAAGCATTTTGACAGCATGTTGTCACTTAGGCTGTTACTTTTGTCCAGAAGCACTCAGAAGCTAGAATCCAAGCCAGAAACATGTACTTTGCTGAAGTCTATAGTAGCAAGGCAGTTTCTTCTGGTTTTCATCACTAGTTGGACAGAAAACAGCAACATGTCACTTTTAGTGTTTTCAGGACCCGAAAAGCATTTTGACAGCATGTTGTCACTTAGGCTGTTACTTTTGTCCAGAAGCACTCAGAAGCTAGAATCCAAGCCAGAAACATGCACTTTGGTGAAGTCTATAGTAGCAAGGCAGTTTCTTCTGGTTTTCATCACTAGTTGGTCAGAAAACAGCAACATGTCACTTTTAGTGTTTTCAGGGCCCGAAAAGCATTTTGACAGCATGTTGTCACTTAGGCTGTTACTTTTGTCCAGAAGCACTCAGAAGCTAGAATCCAAGCCAGAAACATGCACTTTGGTGAAGTCTATAGTAGCAAGGCAGTTTCTTCTGGTTTTCATCACTAGTTGGTCAGAAAACAGCAACATGTCACTTTTAGTGTTTTCAGGGCCCGAAAAGCATTTTGACAGCATGTTGTCACTTAGGCTGTTACTTTTGTCCAGAAGCACTCAGAAGCTAGAATCCAAGCCAGAAACATGTACTTTGGTGTAGTCTATAGTAGCAAGGCAGTTTCTTCTGGTTTTCATCACTAGTTGGTCAGAAAACAGCAACATGTCACTTTTAGTGTTTTCAGGGCCCGAAAAGCATTTTGACAGCATGTTGTCACTTAGGCTGTTACTTTTGTCCAGAAGCACTCAGAAGCTAGAATCCAAGCCAGAAACATGCACTTTGGTGAATTCTATAGTAGCAAGGCAGTTTCTTCTGGTTTTCATCACTAGTTGGTCAGAAAACAGCAACATGTCACTTTTAGTGTTTTCAGGGCCCGAAAAGCATTTTGACAGCATGTTGTCACTTAGGCTGTTACTTTTGTCCAGAAGCACTCAGAAGCTAGAATCCAAGCCAGAAACATGCACTTTGGTGACGTCTATAGTAGCAAGGCAGTTTCTTCTGGTTTTCATCACTAGTTGGTCAGAAAACAGCAACATGTCACTTTTAGTGTTTTCAGGGCCCGAAAAGCATTTTGACAGCATGTTGTCACTTAGGCTGTTACTTTATACCAGAAGCACTCAGAAACAAGTATCCAAGCCAGAAACATGTACTTTGGTGAATTCTATAGTAGCAAGGCAGTTTCCTGTGGTTTTCTTCACTAGTTATTTAGAAAACAGCAACATGTCACTTTTAGTGTTTTCAGGGCCCGAAAAGCATTTTGACAGCATGTTGTCACTTAGGCTGTTACTTTTGTCCAGAAGCACTCAGAAGCTAGAATCCAAGCCAGAAACATGTACTTTGGTGAAGTCTATAGTAGCAAGGCAGTTTCTTCTGGTTTTCATCACTAGTTGGTCAGAAAACAGCAACATGTCACTTTTAGTGTTTTCAGGGCCCGAAAAGCATTTTGACAGCATGTTGTCACTTAGGCTGTTACTTTTCACCAGAAGCACTCAGAAGCTAGAATCCAAGCCAGAAACATGTACTTTGGTGAAGTCTATAGTAGCAAGGCAGTTTCTTCTGGTTTTCATCACTAGTTGGTCAGAAAACAGCAACATGTCACTTTTAGTGTTTTCAGGGCCCGAAAAGCATTTTGACAGCATGTTGTCACTTAGGCTGTTACTTTGTCCAGAAGCACTCAGAAGCTAGAATCCAAGCCAGAAACATGCACTTTGGTGACGTCTATAGTAGCAAGGCAGTTTCTTCTGGTTTTCATCACTAGTTGGTCAGAAAACAGCAACATGTCACTTTTAGTGTTTTCAGGGCCCGAAAAGCATTTTGACAGCATGTTGTCACTTAGGCTGTTACTTTATACCAGAAGCACTCAGAAACAAGTATCCAAGCCAGAAACATGTACTTTGGTGAATTCTATAGTAGCAAGGCAGTTTCCTGTGGTTTTCTTCACTAGTTATTTAGAAAACAGCAACATGTCACTTTTAGTGTTTTCAGGGCCCGAAAAGCATTTTGACAGCATGTTGTCACTTAGGCTGTTACTTTTCACCAGAAGCACTCAGAAGCTAGAATCCAAGCCAGAAACATGCACTTTGGTGAAGTCTATAGTAGCAAGGCAGTTTCTTCTGGTTTTCATCACTAGTTGGTCAGAAAACAGCAACATGTCACTTTTAGTGTTTTCAGGGCCCGAAAAGCATTTTGACAGCATGTTGTCACTTAGGCTGTTACTTTTGTCCAGAAGCACTCAGAAACACGTTTCCAAGCCAGAAACATGTACTTTGGTGAAGTCTATAGTAGCAAGGCAGTTTCTTCTGGTTTTCATCACTAGTTGGTCAGAAAACAGCAACATGTCACTTTTAGTGTTTTCACGGCCCGAAAAGCATTTTGACAGCATGTTGTCACTTAGGCTGTTACTTTTGTCCAGAAGCACTCAGAAGCTAGAATCCAAGCCAGAAACATGCACTTTGGTGACGTCTATAGTAGCAAGGCAGTTTCTTCTGGTTTTCATCACTAGGTGGTCAGAAAACAGCAACATGTCACTTTTAGTGTTTTCAGGGCCCGAAAAGCATTTTGACAGCATGTTGTCACTTAGGCTGTTACTTTATACCAGAAGCACTCAGAAACAAGTATCCAAGCCAGAAACATGTACTTTGGTGAATTCTATAGTAGCAAGGCAGTTTCCTGTGGTTTTCTTCACTAGTTATTTAGAAAACAGCAACATGTCACTTTTAGTGTTTTCAGGGCCCGAAAAGCATTTTGACAGCATGTTGTCACTTAGGCTGTTACTTTTCACCAGAAGCACTCAGAAGCTAGAATCCAAGCCAGAAACATGCACTTTGGTGAAGTCTATAGTAGCAAGGCAGTTTCTTCTAGTTTTCATCACTAGTTGGTCAGAAAACAGCAACATGTCACTTTTAGTGTTTTCAGGGCCCGAAAAGCATTTTGACAGCATGTTGTCACTTAGGCTGTTACTTTTGTCCAGAAGCACTCAGAAACACGTTTCCAAGCCAGAAACATGTACTTTGGTGAAGTCTATAGTAGCAAGGCAGTTTCTTCTGGTTTTCATCACTAGTTGGTCAGAAAACAGCAACATGTCACTTTTAGTGTTTTCAGGGCCCGAAAAGCATTTTGACAGCATGTTGTCACTTAGGCTGTTACTTTTGTCCAGAAGCACTCAGAAGCTAGAATCCAAGCCAGAAACATGCACTTTGGTGAAGTCTATAGTAGCAAGGCAGTTTCTTCTGGTTTTCATCACTAGTTGGTCAGAAAACAGCAACATGTCACTTTTAGTGTTTTCAGGGCCCGAAAAGCATTTTGACAGCATGTTGTCACTTAGGCTGTTACTTTTGTCCAGAAGCACTCAGAAGCTAGAATCCAAGCCAGAAACATGTACTTTGCTGAAGTCTATAGTAGCAAGGCAGTTTCTTCTGGTTTTCATCACTAGTTGGACAGAAAACAGCAACATGTCACTTTTAGTGTTTTCAGGACCCGAAAAGCATTTTGACAGCATGTTGTCACTTAGGCTGTTACTTTTGTCCAGAAGCACTCAGAAGCTAGAATCCAAGCCAGAAACATGCACTTTGGTGAAGTCTATAGTAGCAAGGCAGTTTCTTCTGGTTTTCATCACTAGTTGGTCAGAAAACAGCAACATGTCACTTTTAGTGTTTTCAGGGCCCGAAAAGCATTTTGACAGCATGTTGTCACTTAGGCTGTTACTTTTCACCAGAAGCACTCAGAAACAAGTATCCAAGCCAGAAACATGTACTTTGGTGAATTCTATAGTAGCAAGGCAGTTTCCTGTGGTTTTCTTCACTAGTTATTTAGAAAACAGCAACATGTCACTTTTAGTGTTTTCAGGGCCCGAAAAGCATTTTGACAGCATGTTGTCACTTAGGCTGTTACTTTTGTCCAGAAGCACTCAGAAGCTAGAATCCAAGCCAGAAACATGTACTTTGGTGAAGTCTATAGTAGCAAGGCAGTTTCTTCTGGTTTTCATCACTAGTTGGTCAGAAAACAGCAACATGTCACTTTTAGTGTTTTCAGGGCCCGAAAAGCATTTTGACAGCATGTTGTCACTTAGGCTGTTACTTTTCACCAGAAGCACTCAGAAGCTAGAATCCAAGCCAGAAACATGTACTTTGGTGAAGTCTATAGTAGCAAGGCAGTTTCTTCTGGTTTTCATCACTAGTTGGTCAGAAAACAGCAACATGTCACTTTTAGTGTTTTCAGGGCCCGAAAAGCATTTTGACAGCATGTTGTCACTTAGGCTGTTACTTTTGTCCAGAAGCACTCAGAAGCTAGAATCCAAGCCAGAAACATGCACTTTGGTGAAGTCTATAGTAGCAAGGCAGTTTCTTCTGGTTTTCATCACTAGTTGGTCAGAAAACAGCAACATGTCACTTTTAGTGTTTTCAGGGCCCGAAAAGCATTTTGACAGCATGTTGTCACTTAGGCTGTTACTTTTCACCAGAAGCACTCAGAAGCTTGAATCCAAGCCAGAAACATGCACTTTGGTGAAGTCTATAGTAGCAAGGCAGTTTCTTCTGGTTTTCATCACTAGTTGGTCAGAAAACAGCAACATGTCACTTTTAGTGTTTTCAGGGCCCGAAAAGCATTTTGACAGCATGTTGTCACTTAGGCTGTTACTTTTGTCCAGAAGCACTCAGAAGCTAGAATCCAAGCCAGAAACATGCACTTTGGTGAAGTCTATAGTAGCAAGGCAGTTTCTTCTGGTTTTCATCACTAGTTGGTCAGAAAACAGCAACATGTCACTTTTAGTGTTTTCAGGGCCCGAAAAGCATTTTGACAGCATGTTGTCACTCCGGCTGTTACTTTTCACCAGAAGCACTCAGAAACAAGTTTCCAAGCCAGAAACATGTGGTATGGTGAATTCTATAGTAGCAAGGCAGTTTCTTCTAGTTTTCATCACTAGTTGGTCAGAAAACAACAGCATGTCACTTTTAGTGTTTTCAGGGCCCGAAAAGCATTTTGAGAGCATGTTGTCACTTAGGCTGTTACTTTTCACCAGAAGCACTCAGAAACAAGTATCCAAGCCAGAAACATGTACTTTGGTGAATTCTATAGTAGCAAGGCAGTTTCCTGTGGTTTTCTTCACTAGTTATTTAGAAAACAGCAACATGTCACTTTTAGTGTTTTCAGGGCCCGAAAAGCATTTTGACAGCATGTTGTCACTTAGGCTGTTACTTTTCACCAGAAGCACTCAGAAATAAGTTTCCAAGCCAGAAACATGTGGTATGGTGAATTCTATAGTAGCAAGGCAGTTTCTTCTGGTTTTCATCACTAGTTGGTCAGAAAACAACAGCATGTCACTTTTAGTGTTTTCAGGGCCCGAAAAGCATTTTGAGAGCATGTTGTCACTTAGGCTGTTACTTTTCACCAGAAGCACTCAGAAGCTAGAATCCAAGCCAGAAACATGCACTTTGGTGAAGTCTATAGTAGCAAGGCAGTTTCTTCTGGTTTTCATCACCAGTTGGTCAGAAAACAGCAACATGTCACTTTTAGTGTTTTCAGGGCCCGAAAAGCATTTTGACAGCATGTTGTCACTTAGGCTGTTACTTTTCACCAGAAGCACTCAGAAGCTAGAATCCAAGCCAGAAACATGCACTTTGGTGAAGTCTATAGTAGCAAGGCAGTTTCTTCTGGTTTTCATCACTAGTTGGTCAGAAAACAGCAACATGTCACTTTTAGTGTTTTCAGGGCCCGAAAAGCATTTTGACAGCATGTTGTCACTTAGGCTGTTACTTTTGTCCAGAAGCACTCAGAAGCTAGAATCCAAGCCAGAAACATGCACTTTGGTGAAGTCTATAGTAGCAAGGCAGTTTCTTCTGGTTTTCATCACTAGTTGGTCAGAAAACAGCAACATGTCACTTTTAGTGTTTTCAGGGCCCGAAAAGCATTTTGACAGCATGTTGTCACTCCAGCTGTTACTTTTCACCAGAAGCACTCAGAAACAAGTTTCCAAGCCAGAAACATGTGGTATGGTGAATTCTATAGTAGCAAGGCAGTTTCTTCTGGTGTTCATCACTAGTTGGTCAGAAAACAGCAACATGTCACTTTTAGTGTTTTCAGGGCCCGAAAAGCATTTTGACAGCATGTTGTCACTTAGGCTGTAACTTTTGTCCAGAAGCACTCAGAAGCTAGAATCCAAGCCAGAAACATGCACTTTGGTGAAGTCTATAGTAGCAAGGCAGTTTCTTCTGGTTTTCATCACTAGTTGGTCAGAAAACAGCAACATGTCACTTTTAGTGTTTTCAGGGCCCGAAAAGCATTTTGACAGCATGTTGTCACTTAGGCTGTTACTTTTGTCCAGAAGCACTCAGAAGCTAGAATCCAAGCCAGAAACATGCACTTTGGTGAAGTCTATAGTAGCAAGGCAGTTTCTTCTGGTTTTCATCACTAGTTGGTCAGAAAACAGCAACATGTCACTTTTAGTGTTTTCAGGGCCCGAAAAGCATTTTGACAGCATGTTGTCACTTAGGCTGTTACTTTTGTCCAGAAGCACTCAGAAGCTAGAATCCAAGCCAGAAACATGTACTTTGGTGAAGTTTATAGTAGCAAGGCAGTTTCTTCTGGTTTTCATCACTAGTTGGACGGAAAACAGCAACATGTCACTTTTAGTGTTTTCAGGGCCCGAAAAGCATTTTGACAGCATGTTGTCACTTAGGCTGTTACTTTTCACCAGAAGCACTCAGAAACAAGTATCCAAGCCAGAAACATGTACTTTGGTGAATTCTATAGTAGCAAGGCAGTTTCCTGTGGTTTTCTTCACTAGTTATTTAGAAAACAGCAACATGTCACTTTTAGTGTTTTCAGGGCCCGAAAAGCATTTTGACAGCATGTTGTCACTTAGGCTGTTACTTTTCACCAGAAGCACTCAGAAGCTAGAATCCAAGCCAGAAACATGCACTTTGGTGAAGTCTATAGTAGCAAGGCAGTTTCTTCTGGTTTTCATCACTAGTTGGTCAGAAAACAGCAACATGTCACTTTTAGTGTTTTCAGGGCCCGAAAAGCATTTTGACAGCATGTTGTCACTTAGGCTGTTACTTTTCACCAGAAGCACTCAGAAGCTAGAATCCAATCCAGAAACATGCACTTTGGTGAAGTCTATAGTAGCAAGGCAGTTTCTTCTGGTTTTCATCACTAGTTGGTCAGAAAACAGCAACATGTCACTTTTAGTGTTTTCAGGGCCCGAAAAGCATTTTGACAGCATGTTGTCACTTAGGCTGTTACTTTTGTCCAGAAGCACTCAGAAGCTAGAATCCAAGCCAGAAACATGCACTTTGGTGACGTCTATAGTAGCAAGGCAGTTTCTTCTGGTTTTCATCACTAGTTGGTCAGAAAACAGCAACATGTCACTTTTAGTGTTTTCAGGGCCCGAAAAGCATTTTGAGAGCATGTTGTCACTTAGGCTGTTACTTTTCACCAGAAGCACTCAGAAACAAGTTTCCAAGCCAGAAACATGTACTTTGGTGAATTCTATAGTAGCAAGGCAGTTTCCTGTGGTTTTCTTCACTAGTTATTTAGAAAACAGCAACATGTCACTTTTAGTGTTTTCAGGGCCCGAAAAGCATTTTGACAGCATGTTGTCACTTAGGCTGTTACTTTTGTCCAGAAGCACTCAGAAGCTAGAATCCAAGCCAGAAACATGCACTTTGGTGAAGTCTATAGTAGCAATGCAGTTTCTTCTGGTTTTCATCACTAGTTGGTCAGAAAACAGCAACATGTCACTTTTAGTGTTTTCAGGGCCCGAAAAGCATTTTGACAGCATGTTGTCACTTAGGCTGTTACTTTTCACCAGAAGCACTCAGAAGCTAGAATCCAAGCCAGAAACATGTACTTTGGTGAAGTCTATAGTAGCAAGGCAGTTTCTTCTGGTTTTCATCACTAGTTGGTCAGAAAACAGCAACATGTCACTTTTAGTGTTTTCAGGGCCCGAAAAGCATTTTGACAGCATGTTGTCACTTAGGCTGTTACTTTTGTCCAGAAGCACTCAGAAGCTAGAATCCAAGCCAGAAACATGCACTTTGGTGAAGTCTATAGTAGCAAGGCAGTTTCTTCTGGTTTTCATCACTAGTTGGTCAGAAAACAGCAACATGTCACTTTTAGTGTTTTCAGGGCCCGAAAAGCATTTTGACAGAATGTTGTCACTTAGGCTGTTACTTTTGTCCAGAAGCACTCAGAAGCTAGAATCCAAGCCAGAAACATGCACTTTGGTGAAGTCTATAGTAGCAAGGCAGTTTCTTCTGGTTTTCATCACTAGTTGGTCAGAAAACAGCAACATGTCACTTTTAGTGTTTTCAGGGCCCGAAAAGCATTTTGACAGCATGTTGTCACTTAGGCTGTTACTTTTCACCAGAAGCACTCAGAAGCTTGAATCCAAGCCAGAAACATGCACTTTGGTGAAGTCTATAGTAGCAAGGCAGTTTCTTCTGGTTTTCATCACTAGTTGGTCAGAAAACAGCAACATGTCACTTTTAGTGTTTTCAGGGCCCGAAAAGCATTTTGACAGCATGTTGTCACTTAGGCTGTTACTTTTGTCCAGAAGCACTCAGAAGCTAGAATCCAAGCCAGAAACATGCACTTTGGTGAAGTCTATAGTAGCAAGGCAGTTTCTTCTGGTTTTCATCACTAGTTGGTCAGAAAACAGCAACATGTCACTTTTAGTGTTTTCAGGGCCCGAAAAGCATTTTGACAGCATGTTGTCACTCCGGCTGTTACTTTTCACCAGAAGCACTCAGAAACAAGTTTCCAAGCCAGAAACATGTGGTATGGTGAATTCTATAGTAGCAAGGCAGTTTCTTCTAGTTTTCATCACTAGTTGGTCAGAAAACAACAGCATGTCACTTTTAGTGTTTTCAGGGCCCGAAAAGCATTTTGAGAGCATGTTGTCACTTAGGCTGTTACTTTTCACCAGAAGCACTCAGAAACAAGTATCCAAGCCAGAAACATGTACTTTGGTGAATTCTATAGTAGCAAGGCAGTTTCCTGTGGTTTTCTTCACTAGTTATTTAGAAAACAGCAACATGTCACTTTTAGTGTTTTCAGGGCCCGAAAAGCATTTTGACAGCATGTTGTCACTTAGGCTGTTACTTTTCACCAGAAGCACTCAGAAGCTAGAATCCAAGCCAGAAACATGCACTTTGGTGAAGTCTATAGTAGCAAGGCAGTTTCTTCTGGTTTTCATCACTAGTTGGTCAGAAAACAGCAACATGTCACTTTTAGTGTTTTCAGGGCCCGAAAAGCATTTTGACAGCATGTTGTCACTTAGGCTGTTACTTTTGTCCAGAAGCACTCAGAAGCTAGAATCCAAGCCAGAAACATGCACTTTGGTGAAGTCTATAGTAGCAAGACAGTTTCTTCTGGTTTTCATCACTAGTTGGTCAGAAAACAGCAACATGTCACTTTTAGTGTTTTCACGGCCCGAAAAGCATTTTGACAGTATGTTGTCACTTAGGCTGTTACTTTTCACCAGAAGCACTCAGAAGCTAGAATCCAAGCCAGAAACATGTGGTTTGGTGAATTCTATAGTAGCAAGGCAGTTTCTTCTGGTTTTCATCACTAGTTGGTCAGAAAACAGCATCATGTCACTTTTAGTGTTTTCAGGGCCCGAAAAGCATTTTGACAGCATGTTGTCACTTAGGCTGTTACTTTTTTCCAGAAGCACTCAGAAGCTAGAATCCAAGCCAGAAACATGTACTTTGGTGTAGTCTATAGTAGCAAGGCAGTTTCTTCTGGTTTTCATCACTAGTTGGTCAGAAAACAGCAACATGTCACTTTTAGTGTTTTCAGGGCCCGAAAAGCATTTTGACAGCATGTTGTCACTTAGGCTGTTACTTTTGTCCAGAAGCACTCAGAAACAAGTTTCCAAGCCAGAAACATGTACTTTGGTGAAGTCTATAGTAGCAAGGCAGTTTCTTCTGGTTTTCATCACTAGCTGGTCAGAAAACAGCAACATGTCACTTTTAGTGTTTTCAGGGCCCGAAAAGCATTTTGACAGCATGTTGTCACTTAGGCTGTTACTTTTGTCCAGAAGCACTCAGAAGCTAGAATCCAAGCCAGAAACATGTACTTTGGTGATGTCTATAGTAGCAAAGCAGTTTCTTCTGGTTTTCATCACTAGTTGGTCAGAAAACAGCAACATGTCACTTTTAGTGTTTTCAGGGCCCGAAAAGCATTTTGACAGCATGTTGTCACTTAGGCTGTTACTTTTGTCCAGAAGCACTCAGAAGCTAGAATCCAAGCCAGAAACATGCACTTTGGTGAATTCTATAGTAGCAAGGCAGTTTCTTCTGGTTTTCATCACTAGTTGGTCAGAAAACAGCAACATGTCACTTTTAGTGTTTTCAGGGCCCGAAAAGCATTTTGACAGCATGTTGTCACTTAGGCTGTTACTTTTGTCCAGAAGCACTCAGAAGCTAGAATCCAAGCCAGAAACATGCACTTTGGTGACGTCTATAGTAGCAAGGCAGTTTCTTCTGGTTTTCATCACTAGTTGGTCAGAAAACAGCAACATGTCACTTTTAGTGTTTTCAGGGCCCGAAAAGCATTTTGACAGCATGTTGTCACTTAGGCTGTTACTTTATACCAGAAGCAGTCAGAAACAAGTATCCAAGCCAGAAACATGTACTTTGGTGAATTCGATAGTAGCAAGGCAGTTTCCTGTGGTTTTCTTCACTAGTTATTTAGAAAACAGCAACATGTCACTTTTAGTGTTTTCAGGGCCCGAAAAGCATTTTGACAGCATGTTGTCACTTAGGCTGTTACTTTTCACCAGAAGCACTCAGAAGCTAGAATCCAAGCCAGAAACATGCACTTTGGTGAAGTCTATAGTAGCAAGGCAGTTTCTTCTGGTTTTCATCACTAGTTGGTCAGAAAACAGCAACATGTCACTTTTAGTGTTTTCAGGGCCCGAAAAGCATTTTGACAGCATGTTGTCACTTAGGCTGTTACTTTTGTCCAGAAGCACTCAGAAACACGTTTCCAAGCCAGAAACATGTACTTTGGTGAAGTCTATAGTAGCAAGGCAGTTTCTTCTGGTTTTCATCACTAGTTGGTCAGAAAACAGCAACATGTCACTTTTAGTGTTTTCACGGCCCGAAAAGCATTTTGACAGCATGTTGTCACTTAGGCTGTTACTTTTGTCCAGAAGCACTCAGAAGCTAGAATCCAAGCCAGAAACATGCACTTTGGTGACGTCTATAGTAGCAAGGCAGTTTCTTCTGGTTTTCATCACTAGTTGGTCAGAAAACAGCAACATGTCACTTTTAGTGTTTTCAGGGCCCGAAAAGCATTTTGACAGCATGTTGTCACTTAGGCTGTTACTTTATACCAGAAGCACTCAGAAACAAGTATCCAAGCCAGAAACATGTACTTTGGTGAATTCGATAGTAGCAAGGCAGTTTCCTGTGGTTTTCTTCACTAGTTATTTAGAAAACAGCAACATGTCACTTTTAGTGTTTTCAGGGCCCGAAAAGCATTTTGACAGCATGTTGTCACTTAGGCTGTTACTTTTCACCAGAAGCACTCAGAAGCTAGAATCCAAGCCAGAAACATGCACTTTGGTGAAGTCTATAGTAGCAAGGCAGTTTCTTCTGGTTTTCATCACTAGTTGGTCAGAAAACAGCAACATGTCACTTTTAGTGTTTTCAGGGCCCGAAAAGCATTTTGACAGCATGTTGTCACTTAGGCTGTTACTTTTGTCCAGAAGCACTCAGAAACACGTTTCCAAGCCAGAAACATGTACTTTGGTGAAGTCTATAGTAGCAAGGCAGTTTCTTCTGGTTTTCATCACTAGTTGGTCAGAAAACAGCAACATGTCACTTTTAGTGTTTTCAGGGCCCGAAAAGCATTTTGACAGCATGTTGTCACTTAGGCTGTTACTTTTGTCCAGAAGCACTCAGAAGCTAGAATCCAAGCCAGAAACATGTACTTTGCTGAAGTCTATAGTAGCAAGGCAGTTTCTTGTGGTTTTCATCACTAGTTGCTCAGAAAACAGCAACATGTCACTTTTAGTGTTTTCAGGGCCCGAAAAGCATTTTGACAGCATGTTGTCACTTAGGCTGTTACTTTTCACCAGAAGCACTCAGAAGCTAGAATCCAAGCCAGAAACATGCACTTTGGTGAAGTCTATAGTAGCAAGGCAGTTTCTTCTGGTTTTCATCACTAGTTGGTCAGAAAACAGCAACATGTCACTTTTAGTGTTTTCAGGGCCCGAAAAGCATTTTGACAGCATGTTGTCACTTAGGCTGTTACTTTTGTCCAGAAGCACTCAGAAGCTAGAATCCAAGCCAGAAACATGCACTTTGGTGAAGTCTATAGTAGCAAGACAGTTTCTTCTGGTTTTCATCACTAGTTGGTCAGAAAACAGCAACATGTCACTTTTAGTGTTTTCACGGCCCGAAAAGCATTTTGACAGTATGTTGTCACTTAGGCTGTTACTTTTCACCAGAAGCACTCAGAAACAAGTTTCCAAGCCAGAAACATGTGGTTTGGTGAATTCTATAGTAGCAAGGCAGTTTCTTCTGGTTTTCATCACTAGTTGGTCAGAAAACAGCAACATGTCACTTTTAGTGTTTTCAGGGCCCGAAAAGCATTTTGACAGCATGTTGTCACTCAGGCTGTTACTTTTGTCCAGAAGCACTCAGAAACGAGTTTCCAAGCCAGAAACATGTACTTTGGTGAAGTCTATAGTAGCAAGGCAGTTTCTTCTGGTTTTCATCACTAGCTGGTCAGAAAACAGCAACATGTCACTTTTAGTGTTTTCAGGGCCCGAAAAGCATTTTGACAGCATGTTGTCACTTAGGCTGTTACTTTTGTCCAGAAGCACTCAGAAGCTAGAATCCAAGCCAGAAACATGTACTTTGGTGATGTCTATAGTAGCAAAGCAGTTTCTTCTGGTTTTCATCACTAGTTGGTCAGAAAACAGCAACATGTCACTTTTAGTGTTTTCAGGGCCCGAAAAGCATTTTGACAGCATGTTGTCACTTAGGCTGTTACTTTTGTCCAGAAGCACTCAGAAGCTAGAATCCAAGCCAGAAACATGCACTTTGGTGAATTCTATAGTAGCAAGGCAGTTTCTTCTGGTTTTCATCACTAGTTGGTCAGAAAACAGCAACATGTCACTTTTAGTGTTTTCAGGGCCCGAAAAGCATTTTGACAGCATGTTGTCACTTAGGCTGTTACTTTTGTCCAGAAGCACTCAGAAGCTAGAATCCAAGCCAGAAACATGCACTTTGGTGACGTCTATAGTAGCAAGGCAGTTTCTTCTGGTTTTCATCACTAGTTGGTCAGAAAACAGCAACATGTCACTTTTAGTGTTTTCAGGGCCCGAAAAGCATTTTGACAGCATGTTGTCACTTAGGCTGTTACTTTATACCAGAAGCACTCAGAAACAAGTATCCAAGCCAGAAACATGTACTTTGGTGAAGTCTATAGTAGCAAGGCAGTTTCCTGTGGTTTTCTTCACTAGTTATTTAGAAAACAGCAACATGTCACTTTTAGTGTTTTCAGGGCCCGAAAAGCATTTTGACAGCATGTTGTCACTTAGGCTGTTACTTTTCACCAGAAGCACTCAGAAGCTAGAATCCAAGCCAGAAACATGCACTTTGGTGAATTCTATAGTAGCAAGGCAGTTTCTTCTGGTTTTCATCACTAGTTGGTCAGAAAACAGCAACATGTCACTTTTAGTGTTTTCAGGGCCCGAAAAGCATTTTGACAGCATGTTGTCACTTAGGCTGTTACTTTTGTCCAGAAGCACTCAGAAACACGTTTCCAAGCCAGAAACATGTACTTTGGTGAAGTCTATAGTAGCAAGGCAGTTTCTTCTGGTTTTCATCACTAGTTGGTCAGAAAACAGCAACATGTCACTTTTAGTGTTTTCACGGCCCGAAAAGCATTTTGACAGCATGTTGTCACTTAGGCTGTTACTTTTGTCCAGAAGCACTCAGAAGCTAGAATCCAAGCCAGAAACATGCACTTTGGTGACGTCTATAGTAGCAAGGCAGTTTCTTCTGGTTTTCATCACTAGTTGGTCAGAAAACAGCAACATGTCACTTTTAGTGTTTTCAGGGCCCGAAAAGCATTTTGACAGCATGTTGTCACTTAGGCTGTTACTTTATACCAGAAGCACTCAGAAACAAGTATCCAAGCCAGAAACATGTACTTTGGTGAATTCTATAGTAGCAAGGCAGTTTCCTGTGGTTTTCTTCACTAGTTATTTAGAAAACAGCAACATGTCACTTTTAGTGTTTTCAGGGCCCGAAAAGCATTTTGACAGCATGTTGTCACTTAGGCTGTTACTTTTCACCAGAAGCACTCAGAAGCTAGAATCCAAGCCAGAAACATGCACTTTGGTGAAGTCTATAGTAGCAAGGCAGTTTCTTCTGGTTTTCATCACTAGTTGGTCAGAAAACAGCAACATGTCACTTTTAGTGTTTTCAGGGCCCGAAAAGCATTTTGACAGCATGTTGTCACTTAGGCTGTTACTTTTGTCCAGAAGCACTCAGAAACACGTTTCCAAGCCAGAAACATGTACTTTGGTGAAGTCTATAGTAGCAAGGCAGTTTCTTCTGGTTTTCATCACTAGTTGGTCAGAAAACAGCAACATGTCACTTTTAGTGTTTTCAGGGCCCGAAAAGCATTTTGACAGCATGTTGTCACTTAGGCTGTTACTTTTGTCCAGAAGCACTCAGAAGCTAGAATCCAAGCCAGAAACATGCACTTTGGTGAAGTCTATAGTAGCAAGGCAGTTTCTTCTGGTTTTCATCACTAGTTGGTCAGAAAACAGCAACATGTCACTTTTAGTGTTTTCAGGGCCCGAAAAGCATTTTGACAGCATGTTGTCACTTAGGCTGTTACTTTTGTCCAGAAGCACTCAGAAGCTAGAATCCAAGCCAGAAACATGTACTTTGCTGAAGTCTATAGTAGCAAGGCAGTTTCTTCTGGTTTTCATCACTAGTTGGACAGAAAACAGCAACATGTCACTTTTAGTGTTTTCAGGACCCGAAAAGCATTTTGACAGCATGTTGTCACTTAGGCTGTTACTTTTGTCCAGAAGCACTCAGAAGCTAGAATCCAAGCCAGAAACATGCACTTTGGTGAAGTCTATAGTAGCAAGGCAGTTTCTTCTGGTTTTCATCACTAGTTGGTCAGAAAACAGCAACATGTCACTTTTAGTGTTTTCAGGGCCCGAAAAGCATTTTGACAGCATGTTGTCACTTAGGCTGTTACTTTTGTCCAGAAGCACTCAGAAGCTAGAATCCAAGCCAGAAACATGCACTTTGGTGAAGTCTATAGTAGCAAGGCAGTTTCTTCTGGTTTTCATCACTAGTTGGTCAGAAAACAGCAACATGTCACTTTTAGTGTTTTCAGGGCCCGAAAAGCATTTTGACAGCATGTTGTCACTTAGGCTGTTACTTTTGTCCAGAAGCACTCAGAAGCTAGAATCCAAGCCAGAAACATGCACTTTGGTGAAGTCTATAGTAGCAAGACAGTTTCTTCTGGTTTTCATCACTAGTTGGTCAGAAAACAGCAACATGTCACTTTTAGTGTTTTCAGGGCCCGAAAAGCATTTTGACAGCATGTTGTCACTTAGGCTGTTACTTTTTTCCAGAAGCACTCAGAAGCTAGAATCCAAGCCAGAAACATGTACTTTGGTGTAGTCTATAGTAGCAAGGCAGTTTCTTCTGGTTTTCATCACTAGTTGGTCAGAAAACAGCAACATGTCACTTTTAGTGTTTTCAGGGCCCGAAAAGCATTTTGACAGCATGTTGTCACTCAGGCTGTTACTTTTGTCCAGAAGCACTCAGAAACGAGTTTCCAAGCCAGAAACATGTACTTTGGTGTAGTCTATAGTAGCAAGGCAGTTTCTTGTGGTTTTCATCACTAGTTGGTCAGAAAACAGCAACATGTCACTTTTAGTGTTTTCAGGGCCCGAAAAGCATTTTGACAGCATGTTGTCACTTAGGCTGTTACTTTTGTCCAGAAGCACTCAGAAGCTAGAATCCAAGCCAGAAACATGCACTTTGGTGAATTCTATAGTAGCAAGGCAGTTTCTTCTGGTTTTCATCACTAGTTGGTCAGAAAACAGCAACATGTCACTTTTAGTGTTTTCAGGGCCCGAAAAGCATTTTGACAGCATGTTGGTCACTTAGGCTGTTACTTTTGTCCAGAAGCACTCAGAAGCTAGAATCAAGCCAGAAACATGCACTTTGGTGACGTCTATAGTAGCAAGGCAGTTTCTTCTGGTTTTCATCACTAGTTGGTCAGAAACAGCAACATGTCACTTTTAGTGTTTTCAGGGCCCGAAAAGCATTTGACAGCATGTTGTCACTTAGGCTGTTACTTTATACCAGAAGCACTCAGAAACAAGTATCCAAGCCAGAAACATGTACTTTGGTGAATTCTATAGTAGCAAGGCAGTTTCCTGTGGTTTTCTTCACTAGTTATTTAGAAAACAGCAACATGTCACTTTTAGTGTTTCAGGCCCGAAAAGCATTTTGACAGCATGTTGTCACTTAGGCTGTTACTTTTGTCCAGAAGCACTCAGAAGCTAGAATCCAAGCCAGAAACATGCACTTGGTGACGTCTATAGTAGCAAGGCAGTTTCTTCTGGTTTTCATCACTAGTTGGTCAGAAAACAGCAACATGTCACTTTTAGTGTTTTCAGGGCCCGAAAAGCATTTTGACAGCATGTTGTCACTTAGGCTGTTACTTTTCACCAGAAGCACTCAGAAACAAGTTTCCAAGCCAGAAACATGTACTTTGGTGAATTCTATAGTAGCAAGGCAGTTTCCTGTGGTTTTCTTCACTAGTTATTTAGAAAACAGCAACATGTCACTTTTAGTGTTTTCAGGGCCCGAAAAGCATTTTGACAGCATGTTGTCACTTAGGCTGTTACTTTTGTCCAGAAGCACTCAGAAGCTAGAATCCAAGCCAGAAACATGCACTTTGGTGAAGTCTATAGTAGCAATGCAGTTTCTTCTGGTTTTCATCACTAGTTGGTCAGAAAACAGCAACATGTCACTTTTAGTGTTTTCAGGGCCCGAAAAGCATTTTGACAGCATGTTGTCACTTAGGCTGTTACTTTTCACCAGAAGCACTCAGAAGCTAGAATCCAAGCCAGAAACATGTACTTTGGTGAAGTCTATAGTAGCAAGGCAGTTTCTTCTGGTTTTCATCACTAGTTGGTCAGAAAACAGCAACATGTCACTTTTAGTGTTTTCAGGGCCCGAAAAGCATTTTGACAGCATGTTGTCACTTAGGCTGTTACTTTTGTCCAGAAGCACTCAGAAACACGTTTCCAAGCCAGAAACATGTACTTTGGTGAAGTCTATAGTAGCAAGGCAGTTTCTTCTGGTTTTCATCACTAGTTGGTCAGAAAACAGCAACATGTCACTTTTAGTGTTTTCAGGGCCCGAAAAGCATTTTGACAGCATGTTGTCACTTAGGCTGTTACTTTTGTCCAGAAGCACTCAGAAACTAGAATCCAAGCCAGAAACATGCACTTTGGTGAAGTCTATAGTAGCAAGGCAGTTTCTTCTGGTTTTCATCACTAGTTGGTCAGAAAACAGCAACATGTCACTTTTAGTGTTTTCAGGGCCCGAAAAGCATTTTGACAGCATGTTGTCACTTAGGCTGTTACTTTTCACCAGAAGCACTCAGAAACAAGTTTCCAAGCCAGAAACATGTACTTTGGTGAATTCTATAGTAGCAAGGCAGTTTCCTGTGGTTTTCTTCACTAGTTATTTAGAAAACAGCAACATGTCACTTTTAGTGTTTTCAGGGCCCGAAAGCATTTTGACAGCATGTTGTCACTTAGGCTGTTACTTTTGTCCAGAAGCACTCAGAAGCTAGAATCCAAGCCAGAAACATGCACTTTGGTGAAGTCTATAGTAGCAATGCAGTTTCTTCTGGTTTTCATCACTAGTTGGTCAGAAAACAGCAACATGTCACTTTTAGTGTTTTCAGGGCCCGAAAAGCATTTTGACAGCATGTTGTCACTTAGGCTGTTACTTTTCACCAGAAGCACTCAGAAGCTAGAATCCAAGCCAGAAACATGTACTTTGGTGAAGTCTATAGTAGCAAGGCAGTTTCTTCTGGTTTTCATCACTAGTTGGTCAGAAAACAGCAACATGTCACTTTTAGTGTTTTCAGGGCCCGAAAAGCATTTTGACAGCATGTTGTCACTTAGGCTGTTACTTTTGTCCAGAAGCACTCAGAAACACGTTTCCAAGCCAGAAACATGTACTTTGGTGAAGTCTATAGTAGCAAGGCAGTTTCTTCTGGTTTTCATCACTAGTTGGTCAGAAAACAGCAACATGTCACTTTTAGTGTTTTCAGGGCCCGAAAAGCATTTTGACAGCATGTTGTCACTTAGGCTGTTACTTTTGTCCAGAAGCACTCAGAAACTAGAATCCAAGCCAGAAACATGCACTTTGGTGAAGTCTATAGTAGCAAGGCAGTTTCTTCTGGTTTTCATCACTAGTTGGTCAGAAAACAGCAACATGTCACTTTTAGTGTTTTCAGGGCCCGAAAAGCATTTTGACAGCATGTTGTCACTTAGGCTGTTACTTTTCACCAGAAGCACTCAGAAGCTAGAATCCAATCCAGAAACATGCACTTTGGTGAAGTCTATAGTAGCAAGGCAGTTTCTTCTGGTTTTCATCACTAGTTGGTCAGAAAACAGCAACATGTCACTTTTAGTGTTTTCAGGGCCCGAAAAGCATTTTGACAGCATGTTGTCACTTAGGCTGTTACTTTTGTCCAGAAGCACTCAGAAGCTAGAATCCAAGCCAGAAACATGCACTTTGGTGACGTCTATAGTAGCAAGGCAGTTTCTTCTGGTTTTCATCACTAGTTGGTCAGAAAACAGCAACATGTCACTTTTAGTGTTTTCAGGGCCCGAAAAGCATTTTGACAGCATGTTGTCACTTAGGCTGTTACTTTTCACCAGAAGCACTCAGAAGCTAGAATCCAAGCCAGAAACATGCACTTTGGTGAAGTCTATAGTAGCAAGGCAGTTTCTTCTGGTTTTCATCACTAGTTGGTCAGAAAACAGCAACATGTCACTTTTAGTGTTTTCAGGGCCCGAAAAGCATTTTGACAGCATGTTGTCACTTAGGCTGTTACTTTTCACCAGAAGCACTCAGAAGCTAGAATCCAATCCAGAAACATGCACTTTGGTGAAGTCTATAGTAGCAAGGCAGTTTCTTCTGGTTTTCATCACTAGTTGGTCAGAAAACAGCAACATGTCACTTTTAGTGTTTTCAGGGCCCGAAAAGCATTTTGACAGCATGTTGTCACTTAGGCTGTTACTTTTGTCCAGAAGCACTCAGAAGCTAGAATCCAAGCCAGAAACATGCACTTTGGTGACGTCTATAGTAGCAAGGCAGTTTCTTCTGGTTTTCATCACTAGTTGGTCAGAAAACAGCAACATGTCACTTTTAGTGTTTTCAGGGCCCGAAAAGCATTTTGACAGCATGTTGTCACTTAGGCTGTTACTTTTCACCAGCAGCACTCAGAAACAAGTTTCCAAGCCAGAAACATGTACTTTGGTGAATTCTATAGTAGCAAGGCAGTTTCCTGTGGTTTTCTTCACTAGTTATTTAGAAAACAGCAACATGTCACTTTTAGTGTTTTCAGGGCCCGAAAAGCATTTTGACAGCATGTTGTCACTTAGGCTGTTACTTTTGTCCAGAAGCACTCAGAAGCTAGAATCCAAGCCAGAAACATGCACTTTGGTGAAGTCTATAGTAGCAATGCAGTTTCTTCTGGTTTTCATCACTAGTTGGTCAGAAAACAGCAACATGTCACTTTTAGTGTTTTCAGGGCCCGAAAAGCATTTTGACAGCATGTTGTCACTTAGGCTGTTACTTTTGTCCAGAAGCACTCAGAAGCTAGAATCCAAGCCAGAAACATGCACTTTGGTGAAGTCTATAGTAGCAAGGCAGTTTCTTCTGGTTTTCATCACTAGTTGGTCAGAAAACAGCAACATGTCACTTTTAGTGTTTTCAGGGCCCGAAAAGCATTTTGACAGCATGTTGTCACTTAGGCTGTTACTTTTGTCCAGAAGCACTCAGAAGCTAGAATCCAAGCCAGAAACATGTACTTTGGTGAAGTCTATAGTAGCAAGGCAGTTTCTTCTGGTTTTCATCACTAGTTGGTCAGAAAACAGCAACATGTCACTTTTAGTGTTTTCAGGGCCCGAAAAGCATTTTGACAGCATGTTGTCACTTAGGCTGTTACTTTTGTCCAGAAGCACTCAGAAGCTAGAATCCAAGCCAGAAACATGTACTTTGGTGAAGTCTATAGTAGCAAGGCAGTTTCTTCTGGTTTTCATCACTAGTTGGTCAGAAAACAGCAACATGTCACTTTTAGTGTTTTCAGGGCCCGAAAAGCATTTTGACAGCATGTTGTCACTTAGGCTGTTACTTTTGTCCAGAAGCACTCAGAAGCTAGAATCCAAGCCAGAAACATGCACTTTGGTGAAGTCTATAGTAGCAAGGCAGTTTCTTCTGGTTTTCATCACTAGTTGGTCAGAAAACAGCAACATGTCACTTTTAGTGTTTTCAGGGCCCGAAAAGCATTTTGACAGCATGTTGTCACTTAGGCTGTTACTTTTGTCCAGAAGCACTCAGAAGCTAGAATCCAAGCCAGAAACATGCACTTTGGTGAAGTCTATAGTAGCAAGGCAGTTTCTTCTGGTTTTCATCACTAGTTGGTCAGAAAACAGCAACATGTCACTTTTAGTGTTTTCAGGGCCCGAAAAGCATTTTGACAGCATGTTGTCACTTAGGCTGTTACTTTTCACCAGAAGCACTCAGAAGCTTGAATCCAAGCCAGAAACATGCACTTTGGTGAAGTCTATAGTAGCAAGGCAGTTTCTTCTGGTTTTCATCACTAGTTGGTCAGAAAACAGCAACATGTCACTTTTAGTGTTTTCAGGGCCCGAAAAGCATTTTGACAGCATGTTGTCACTTAGGCTGTTACTTTTGTCCAGAAGCACTCAGAAGCTAGAATCCAAGCCAGAAACATGCACTTTGGTGAAGTCTATAGTAGCAAGGCAGTTTCTTCTGGTTTTCATCACTAGTTGGTCAGAAAACAGCAACATGTCACTTTTAGTGTTTTCAGGGCCCGAAAAGCATTTTGACAGCATGTTGTCACTCCGGCTGTTACTTTTCACCAGAAGCACTCAGAAACAAGTTTCCAAGCCAGAAACATGTGGTATGGTGAATTCTATAGTAGCAAGGCAGTTTCTTCTAGTTTTCATCACTAGTTGGTCAGAAAACAACAGCATGTCACTTTTAGTGTTTTCAGGGCCCGAAAAGCATTTTGAGAGCATGTTGTCACTTAGGCTGTTACTTTTCACCAGAAGCACTCAGAAACAAGTATCCAAGCCAGAAACATGTACTTTGGTGAATTCTATAGTAGCAAGGCAGTTTCCTGTGGTTTTCTTCACTAGTTATTTAGAAAACAACAACATGTCACTTTTAGTGTTTTCAGGGCCCGAAAAGCATTTTGACAGCATGTTGTCACTTAGGCTGTTACTTTTCACCAGAAGCACTCAGAAATAAGTTTCCAAGCCAGAAACATGTGGTATGGTGAATTCTATAGTAGCAAGGCAGTTTCTTCTGGTTTTCATCACTAGTTGGTCAGAAAACAACAGCATGTCACTTTTAGTGTTTTCAGGGCCCGAAAAGCATTTTGAGAGCATGTTGTCACTTAGGCTGTTACTTTTCACCAGAAGCACTCAGAAGCTAGAATCCAAGCCAGAAACATGCACTTTGGTGAAGTCTATAGTAGCAAGGCAGTTTCTTCTGGTTTTCATCACCAGTTGGTCAGAAAACAGCAACATGTCACTTTTAGTGTTTTCAGGGCCCGAAAAGCATTTTGACAGCATGTTGTCACTTAGGCTGTTACTTTTCACCAGAAGCACTCAGAAGCTAGAATCCAAGCCAGAAACATGTACTTTGGTGAAGTCTATAGTAGCAAGGCAGTTTCTTCTGGTTTTCATCACTAGTTGGTCAGAAAACAGCAACATGTCACTTTTAGTGTTTTCAGGGCCCGAAAAGCATTTTGACAGCATGTTGTCACTTAGGCTGTTACTTTTGTCCAGAAGCACTCAGAAACACGTTTCCAAGCCAGAAACATGTACTTTGGTGAAGTCTATAGTAGCAAGGCAGTTTCTTCTGGTTTTCATCACTAGTTGGTCAGAAAACAGCAACATGTCACTTTTAGTGTTTTCAGGGCCCGAAAAGCATTTTGACAGCATGTTGTCACTTAGGCTGTTACTTTTGTCCAGAAGCACTCAGAAACTAGAATCCAAGCCAGAAACATGCACTTTGGTGAAGTCTATAGTAGCAAGGCAGTTTCTTCTGGTTTTCATCACTAGTTGGTCAGAAAACAGCAACATGTCACTTTTAGTGTTTTCAGGGCCCGAAAAGCATTTTGACAGCATGTTGTCACTTAGGCTGTTACTTTTCACCAGAAGCACTCAGAAACAAGTTTCCAAGCCAGAAACATGTACTTTGGTGAATTCTATAGTAGCAAGGCAGTTTCCTGTGGTTTTCTTCACTAGTTATTTAGAAAACAGCAACATGTCACTTTTAGTGTTTTCAGGGCCCGAAAAGCATTTTGACAGCATGTTGTCACTTAGGCTGTTACTTTTGTCCAGAAGCACTCAGAAGCTAGAATCCAAGCCAGAAACATGCACTTTGGTGAAGTCTATAGTAGCAATGCAGTTTCTTCTGGTTTTCATCACTAGTTGGTCAGAAAACAGCAACATGTCACTTTTAGTGTTTTCAGGGCCCGAAAAGCATTTTGACAGCATGTTGTCACTTAGGCTGTTACTTTTCACCAGAAGCACTCAGAAGCTAGAATCCAAGCCAGAAACATGTACTTTGGTGAAGTCTATAGTAGCAAGGCAGTTTCTTCTGGTTTTCATCACTAGTTGGTCAGAAAACAGCAACATGTCACTTTTAGTGTTTTCAGGGCCCGAAAAGCATTTTGACAGCATGTTGTCACTTAGGCTGTTACTTTTGTCCAGAAGCACTCAGAAACACGTTTCCAAGCCAGAAACATGTACTTTGGTGAAGTCTATAGTAGCAAGGCAGTTTCTTCTGGTTTTCATCACTAGTTGGTCAGAAAACAGCAACATGTCACTTTTAGTGTTTTCAGGGCCCGAAAAGCATTTTGACAGCATGTTGTCACTTAGGCTGTTACTTTTGTCCAGAAGCACTCAGAAACTAGAATCCAAGCCAGAAACATGCACTTTGGTGAAGTCTATAGTAGCAAGGCAGTTTCTTCTGGTTTTCATCACTAGTTGGTCAGAAAACAGCAACATGTCACTTTTAGTGTTTTCAGGGCCCGAAAAGCATTTTGACAGCATGTTGTCACTTAGGCTGTTACTTTTCACCAGAAGCACTCAGAAGCTAGAATCCAATCCAGAAACATGCACTTTGGTGAAGTCTATAGTAGCAAGGCAGTTTCTTCTGGTTTTCATCACTCGTTGGTCAGAAAACAGCAACATGTCACTTTTAGTGTTTTCAGGGCCCGAAAAGCATTTTGACAGCATGTTGTCACTTAGGCTGTTACTTTTCACCAGAAGCACTCAGAAGCTAGAATCCAAGCCAGAAACATGCACTTTGGTGACGTCTATAGTAGCAAGGCAGTTTCTTCTGGTTTTCATCACTAGTTGGTCAGAAAACAGCAACATGTCACTTTTAGTGTTTTCAGGGCCCGAAAAGCATTTTGACAGCATGTTGTCACTTAGGCTGTTACTTTTGTCCAGAAGCACTCAGAAGCTAGAATCCAAGCCAGAAACATGCACTTTGGTGAAGTCTATAGTAGCAAGGCAGTTTCTTCTGGTTTTCATCACTAGTTGGTCAGAAAACAGCAACATGTCACTTTTAGTGTTTTCAGGGCCCGAAAAGCATTTTGACAGCATGTTGTCACTTAGGCTGTTACTTTTCACCAGAAGCACTCAGAAGCTAGAATCCAATCCAGAAACATGCACTTTGGTGAAGTCTATAGTAGCAAGGCAGTTTCTTCTGGTTTTCATCACTAGTTGGTCAGAAAACAGCAACATGTCACTTTTAGTGTTTTCAGGGCCCGAAAAGCATTTTGACAGCATGTTGTCACTTAGGCTGTTACTTTTGTCCAGAAGCACTCAGAAGCTAGAATCCAAGCCAGAAACATGCACTTTGGTGACGTCTATAGTAGCAAGGCAGTTTCTTCTGGTTTTCATCACTAGTTGGTCAGAAAACAGCAACATGTCACTTTTAGTGTTTTCAGGGCCCGAAAAGCATTTTGACAGCATGTTGTCACTTAGGCTGTTACTTTTCACCAGAAGCACTCAGAAACAAGTTTCCAAGCCAGAAACATGTACTTTGGTGAATTCTATAGTAGCAAGGCAGTTTCCTGTGGTTTTCTTCACTAGTTATTTAGAAAACAGCAACATGTCACTTTTAGTGTTTTCAGGGCCCGAAAAGCATTTTGACAGCATGTTGTCACTTAGGCTGTTACTTTTGTCCAGAAGCACTCAGAAGCTAGAATCCAAGCCAGAAACATGCACTTTGGTGAAGTCTATAGTAGCAATGCAGTTTCTTCTGGTTTTCATCACTAGTTGGTCAGAAAACAGCAACATGTCACTTTTAGTGTTTTCAGGGCCCGAAAAGCATTTTGACAGCATGTTGTCACTTAGGCTGTTACTTTTGTCCAGAAGCACTCAGAAGCTAGAATCCAAGCCAGAAACATGCACTTTGGTGAAGTCTATAGTAGCAAGGCAGTTTCTTCTGGTTTTCATCACTAGTTGGTCAGAAAACAGCAACATGTCACTTTTAGTGTTTTCAGGGCCCGAAAAGCATTTTGACAGCATGTTGTCACTTAGGCTGTTACTTTTGTCCAGAAGCACTCAGAAGCTAGAATCCAAGCCAGAAACATGTACTTTGGTGAAGTCTATAGTAGCAAGGCAGTTTCTTCTGGTTTTCATCACTAGTTGGTCAGAAAACAGCAACATGTCACTTTTAGTGTTTTCAGGGCCCGAAAAGCATTTTGACAGCATGTTGTCACTTAGGCTGTTACTTTTGTCCAGAAGCACTCAGAAGCTAGAATCCAAGCCAGAAACATGCACTTTGGTGTATTCTATAGTAGCAAGGCAGTTTCTTCTGGTTTTCATCACTAGTTGGTCAGAAAACAGCAACATGTCACTTTTAGTGTTTTCAGGGCCCGAAAAGCATTTTGACAGCATGTTGTCACTTAGGCTGTTACTTTTGTCCAGAAGCACTCAGAAGCTAGAATCCAAGCCAGAAACATGTACTTTGGTGAAGTCTATAGTAGCAAGGCAGTTTCTTCTGGTTTTCATCACTAGTTGTTCAGAAAACAGCAACATGTCACTTTTAGTGTTTTCAGGGCCCGAAAAGCATTTTGAGAGCATGTTGTCACTTAGGCTGTTACTTTTGTCCAGAAGCACTCAGAAGCTAGAATCCAAGCCAGAAACATGTACTTTGGTGAAGTCTATAGTAGCAAGGCAGTTTCTTCTGGTTTTCATCACTAGTTGGTCAGAAAACAGCAACATGTCACTTTTAGTGTTTTCAGGGCCCGAAAAGCATTTTGAGAGCATGTTGTCACTCCGGCTGTTACTTTTCACCAGAAGCACTCAGAAATAAGTTTCCAAGCCAGAAACATGTGGTATGGTGAATTCTATAGTAGCAAGGCAGTTTCTTCTGGTTTTCATCACTAGTTGGTCAGAAAACAACAGCATGTCACTTTTAGTGTTTTCAGGGCCCGAAAAGCATTTTGAGAGCATGTTGTCACTTAGGCTGTTACTTTTCACCAGAAGCACTCAGAAACAAGTATCCAAGCCAGAAACATGTACTTTGGTGAATTCTATAGTAGCAAGGCAGTTTCCTGTGGTTTTCTTCACTAGTTATTTAGAAAACAGCAACATGTCACTTTTAGTGTTTTCAGGGCCCGAAAAGCATTTTGACAGCATGTTGTCACTTAGTCTGTTACTTTTCACCAGAAGCACTCAGAAACAAGTATCCAAGCCAGAAACATGTACTTTGGTGAATTCTATAGTAGCAAGGCAGTGTCCTGTGGTTTTCTTCACTAGTTATTTAGAAAACAGCAACATGTCACTTTTAGTGTTTTCAGGGCCCGAAAAGCATTTTGACAGCATGTTGTCACTTAGGCTGTTACTTTTCACCAGAAGCACTCAGAAGCTAGAATCCAAGCCAGAAACATGCACTTTGGTGAAGTCTATAGTAGCAAGGCAGTTTCTTCTGGTTTTCATCACTAGTTGGTCAGAAAACAGCAACATGTCACTTTTAGTGTTTTCAGGGCCCGAAAAGCATTTTGACAGCATGTTGTCACTTAGGCTGTTACTTTTGTCCAGAAGCACTCAGAAGCTAGAATCCAAGCCAGAAACATGTACTTTGGTGAAGTCTATAGTAGCAAGGCAGTTTCTTCTGGTTTTCATCACCAGTTGGTCAGAAAACAGCAACATGTCACTTTTAGTGTTTTCAGGGCCCGAAAAGCATTTTGACAGCATGTTGTCACTTAGGCTGTTACTTTGTCCAGAAGCACTCAGAAGCTAGAATCCAAGCAGAAACATGTACTTTGCTGAAGTCTATAGTAGCAAGGCAGTTTCTTCTGGTTTTCATCACTAGTTGTTCAGAAAACAGCAACATGTCACTTTTAGTGTTTTCAGGGCCCGAAAAGCATTTTGACAGCATGTTGTCACTTAGGCTGTTACTTTTGTCCAGAAGCACTCAGAAGCTAGAATCCAAGCCAGAAACATGCACTTTGGTGAAGTCTATAGTAGCAAGGCAGTTTCTTCTGGTTTTCATCACTAGTTGGTCAGAAAACAGCAACATGTCACTTTTAGTGTTTTCAGGGCCCGAAAAGCATTTTGACAGCATGTTGTCACTCCGGCTGTTACTTTTCACCAGAAGCACTCAGAAACAAGTTTCCAAGCCAGAAACATGTGGTATGGTGAATTCTATAGTAGCAAGGCAGTTTCTTCTGGTTTTCATCACTAGTTGGTCAGAAAACAACAGCATGTCACTTTTAGTGTTTTCAGGGCCCGAAAAGCATTTTGAGAGCATGTTGTCACTTAGGCTGTTACTTTTCACCAGAAGCACTCAGAAACAAGTATCCAAGCCAGAAACATGTACTTTGGTGAATTCTATAGTAGCAAGGCAGTTTCCTGTGGTTTTCTTCACTAGTTATTTAGAAAACAGCAACATGTCACTTTTAGTGTTTTCAGGGCCCGAAAAGCATTTTGACAGCATGTTGTCACTTAGGCTGTTACTTTTCACCAGAAGCACTCAGAAGCTAGAATCCAAGCCAGAAACATGCACTTTGGTGAAGTCTATAGTAGCAAGGCAGTTTCTTCTGGTGTTCATCACTAGTTGGTCAGAAAACAGCAACATGTCACTTTTAGTGTTTTCAGGGCCCGAAAAGCATTTTGAGAGCATGTTGTCACTTAGGCTGTTACTTTTGTCCAGAAGCACTCAGAAGCTAGAATCCAAGCCAGAAACATGCACTTTGGTGAATTCTATAGTAGCAAGGCAGTTTCTTCTGGTTTTCATCACTAGTTGGTCAGAAAACAGCAACATGTCACTTTTAGTGTTTTCAGGGCCCGAAAAGCATTTTGACAGCATGTTGTCACTTAGGCTGTTACTTTTCACCAGAAGCACTCAGAAGCTAGACTCCAAGCCAGAAACATGTGGTATGGTGAATTCTATAGTAGCAAGGCAGTTTCTTCTGGTTTTCATCACTAGTTGGTCAGAAAACAGCAACATGTCACTTTTAGTGTTTTCAGGGCCCGAAAAGCATTTTGACAGCATGTTGTCACTTAGGCTGTTACTTTTGTCCAGAAGCACTCAGAAGCTAGAATCCAAGCCAGAAACATGTACTTTGGTGAAGTCTATAGTAGCAAGGCAGTTTCTTCTGGTTTTCATCACTAGTTGTTCAGAAAACAGCAACATGTCACTTTTAGTGTTTTCAGGGCCCGAAAAGCATTTTGACAGCATGTTGTCACTTAGGCTGTTACTTTTGTCCAGAAGCACTCAGAAGCTAGAATCCAAGCCAGAAACATGTACTTTGGTGAAGTCTATAGTAGCAAGGCAGTTTCTTCTGGTTTTCATCACTAGTTGGTCAGAAAACAGCAACATGTCACTTTTAGTGTTTTCAGGGCCCGAAAAGCATTTTGACAGCATGTTGTCACTTAGGCTGTTACTTTTGTCCAGAAGCACTCAGAAGCTAGAATCCAAGCCAGAAACATGCACTTTGGTGAAGTCTATAGTAGCAAGGCAGTTTCTTCTGGTTTTCATCACTAGTTGGTCAGAAAACAGCAACATGTCACTTTTAGTGTTTTCAGGGCCCGAAAAGCATTTTGACAGCATGTTGTCACTTAGGCTGTTACTTTTGTCCAGAAGCACTCAGAAGCTAGAATCCAAGCCAGAAACATGCACTTTGGTGAAGTCTATAGTAGCAAGGCAGTTTCTTCTGGTTTTCATCACTAGTTGGTCAGAAAACAGCAACATGTCACTTTTAGTGTTTTCAGGGCCCGAAAAGCATTTTGACAGCATGTTGTCACTTAGGCTGTTACTTTTGTCCAGAAGCACTCAGAAGCTAGAATCCAAGCCAGAAACATGCACTTTGGTGAAGTCTATAGTAGCAAGGCAGTTTCTTCTGGTTTTCATCACTAGTTGGTCAGAAAACAGCAACATGTCACTTTTAGTGTTTTCAGGGCCCGAAAAGCATTTTGACAGCATGTTGTCACTTAGGCTGTTACTTTTGTCCAGAAGCACTCAGAAGCTAGAATCCAAGCCAGAAACATGTACTTTGGTGAAGTCTATAGTAGCAAGGCAGTTTCTTCTGGTTTTCATCACCAGTTGGTCAGAAAACAGCAACATGTCACTTTTAGTGTTTTCAGGGCCCGAAAAGCATTTTGACAGCATGTTGTCACTCCAGCTGTTACTTTTCACCAGAAGCACTCAGAAACAAGTTTCCAAGCCAGAAACATGTGGTATGGTGAATTCTATAGTAGCAAGGCAGTTTCTTCTGGTGTTCATCACTAGTTGGTCAGAAAACAGCAACATGTCACTTTTAGTGTTTTCAGGGCCCGAAAAGCATTTTGACAGCATGTTGTCACTTAGGCTGTTACTTTTGTCCAGAAGCACTCAGAAGCTAGAATCCAAGCCAGAAACATGTACTTTGGTGAAGTCTATAGTAGCAAGGCAGTTTCTTCTGGTTTTCATCACTAGTTGGTCAGAAAACAGCAACATGTCACTTTTAGTGTTTTCAGGGCCCGAAAAGCATTTTGACAGCATGTTGTCACTTAGGCTGTTACTTTTCACCAGAAGCACTCAGAAGCTAGAATCCAAGCCAGAAACATGCACTTTGGTGAAGTCTATAGTAGCAAGGCAGTTTCTTCTGGTTTTCATCACTAGTTGGTCAGAAAACAGCAACATGTCACTTTTAGTGTTTTCAGGGCCCGAAAAGCATTTTGAGAGCATGTTGTCACTTAGGCTGTTACTTTTGTCCAGAAGCAGTCAGAAGCTAGAATCCAAGCCAGAAACATGTACTTTGGTGAAGTCTATAGTAGCAAGGCAGTTTCTTCTGGTTTTCATCACTAGTTGGTCAGAAAACAGCAACATGTCACTTTTAGTGTTTTCAGGGCCCGAAAAGCATTTTGAGAGCATGTTGTCACTCCGGCTGTTACTTTTCACCAGAAGCACTCAGAAATAAGTTTCCAAGCCAGAAACATGTGGTATGGTGAATTCTATAGTAGCAAGGCAGTTTCTTCTGGTTTTCATCACTAGTTGGTCAGAAAACAACAGCATGTCACTTTTAGTGTTTTCAGGGCCCGAAAAGCATTTTGAGAGCATGTTGTCACTTAGGCTGTTACTTTTCACCAGAAGCACTCAGAAGCTAGAATCCAAGCCAGAAACATGCACTTTGGTGAAGTCTATAGTAGCAAGGCAGTTTCTTCTGGTTTTCATCACCAGTTGGTCAGAAAACAGCAACATGTCACTTTTAGTGTTTTCAGGGCCCGAAAAGCATTTTGACAGCATGTTGTCACTTAGGCTGTTACTTTTGTCCAGAAGCACTCAGAAGCTAGAATCCAAGCCAGAAACATGCACTTTGGTGAAGTCTATAGTAGCAAGGCAGTTTCCTGTGGTTTTCTTCACTAGTTATTTAGAAAACAGCAACATGTCACTTTTAGTGTTTTCAGGGCCCGAAAAGCATTTTGACAGCATGTTGTCACTTAGGCTGTTACTTTTCACCAGAAGCACTCAGAAGCTAGAATCCAAGCCAGAAACATGCACTTTGGTGAAGTCTATAGTAGCAAGGCAGTTTCTTCTGGTTTTCATCACTAGTTGGTCAGAAAACAGCAACATGTCACTTTTAGTGTTTTCAGGGCCCGAAAAGCATTTTGACAGCATGTTGTCACTTAGGCTGTTACTTTTCACCAGAAGCACTCAGAAGCTAGAATCCAAGCCAGAAACATGCACTTTGGTGAAGTCTATAGTAGCAAGGCAGTTTCTTCTGGTTTTCATCACTAGTTGGTCAGAAAACAGCAACATGTCACTTTTAGTGTTTTCAGGGCCCGAAAAGCATTTTGACAGCATGTTGTCACTTAGGCTGTTACTTTTGTCCAGAAGCACTCAGAAGCTAGAATCCAAGCCAGAAACATGCACTTTGGTGACATCTATAGTAGCAAGGCAGTTTCTTCTGGTTTTCATCACTAGTTGGTCAGAAAACAGCAACATGTCACTTTTAGTGTTTTCAGGGCCCGAAAAGCATTTTGACAGCATGTTGTCACTTAGGCTGTTACTTTTCACCAGAAGCACTCAGAAACAAGTTTCCAAGCCAGAAACATGTACTTTGGTGAATTCTATAGTAGCAAGACAGTTTCCTGTGGTTTTCTTCACTAGTTATTTAGAAAACAGCAACATGTCACTTTTAGTGTTTTCAGGGCCCGAAAAGCATTTTGACAGCATGTTGTCACTTAGGCTGTTACTTTTGTCCAGAAGCACTCAGAAGCTAGAATCCAAGCCAGAAACATGCACTTTGGTGAAGTCTATAGTAGCAATGCAGTTTCTTCTGGTTTTCATCACTAGTTGGTCAGAAAACAGCAACATGTCACTTTTAGTGTTTTCAGGGCCCGAAAAGCATTTTGACAGCATGTTGTCACTTAGGCTGTTACTTTTGTCCAGAAGCACTCAGAAACACGTTTCCAAGCCAGAAACATGTACTTTGGTGAAGTCTATAGTAGCAAGGCAGTTTCTTCTGGTTTTCATCACTAGTTGGTCAGAAAACAGCAACATGTCACTTTTAGTGTTTTCAGGGCCCGAAAAGCATTTTGACAGCATGTTGTCACTTAGGCTGTTACTTTTGTCCAGAAGCACTCAGAAACTAGAATCCAAGCCAGAAACATGCACTTTGGTGAAGTCTATAGTAGCAAGGCAGTTTCTTCTGGTTTTCATCACTAGTTGGTCAGAAAACAGCAACATGTCACTTTTAGTGTTTTCAGGGCCCGAAAAGCATTTTGACAGCATGTTGTCACTTAGGCTGTTTCTTTTGTCCAGAAGCACTCAGAAGCTAGAATCCAAGCCAGAAACATGCACTTTGGTGAAGTCTATAGTAGCAAGGCAGTTTCTTCTGGTTTTCATCACTAGTTGGTCAGAAAACAGCAACATGTCACTTTTAGTGTTTTCAGGGCCCGAAAAGCATTTTGACAGCATGTTGTCACTTAGGCTGTTACTTTTGTCCAGAAGCACTCAGAAGCTAGAATCCAAGCCAGAAACATGTACTTTGGTGAAGTCTATAGTAGCAAGGCAGTTTCTTCTGGTTTTCATCACTAGTTGGTCAGAAAACAGCAACATGTCACTTTTAGTGTTTTCAGGGCCCGAAAAGCATTTTGACAGCATGTTGTCACTTAGGCTGTTACTTTTGTCCAGAAGCACTCAGAAGCTAGAATCCAAGCCAGAAACATGCACTTTGGTGTATTCTATAGTAGCAAGGCAGTTTCTTCTGGTTTTCATCACTAGTTGGTCAGAAAACAGCAACATGTCACTTTTAGTGTTTTCAGGGCCCGAAAAGCATTTTGACAGCATGTTGTCACTTAGGCTGTTACTTTTGTCCAGAAGCACTCAGAAGCTAGAATCCAAGCCAGAAACATGTACTTTGGTGAAGTCTATAGTAGCAAGGCAGTTTCTTCTGGTTTTCATCACTAGTTGTTCAGAAAACAGCAACATGTCACTTTTAGTGTTTTCAGGGCCCGAAAAGCATTTTGAGAGCATGTTGTCACTTAGGCTGTTACTTTTCACCAGAAGCACTCAGAAACAAGTATCCAAGCCAGAAACATGTACTTTGGTGAATTCTATAGTAGCAAGGCAGTTTCCTGTGGTTTTCTTCACTAGTTATTTAGAAAACAGCAACATGTCACTTTTAGTGTTTTCAGGGCCCGAAAAGCATTTTGAGAGCATGTTGTCACTTAGGCTGTTACTTTTCACCAGAAGCACTCAGAAACAAGTATCCAAGCCAGAAACATGTACTTTGGTGAATTCTATAGTAGCAAGGCAGTGTCCTGTGGTTTTCTTCACTAGTTATTTAGAAAACAGCAACATGTCACTTTTAGTGTTTTCAGGGCCCGAAAAGCATTTTGACAGCATGTTGTCACTTAGGCTGTTACTTTTCACCAGAAGCACTCAGAAGCTAGAATCCAAGCCAGAAACATGCACTTTGGTGAAGTCTATAGTAGCAAGGCAGTTTCTTCTGGTTTTCATCACTAGTTGGTCAGAAAACAGCAACATGTCACTTTTAGTGTTTTCAGGGCCTGAAAAGCATTTTGACAGCATGTTGTCACTTAGGCTGTTACTTTTGTCCAGAAGCACTCAGAAGCTAGAATCCAAGCCAGAAACATGCACTTTGGTGAAGTCTATAGTAGCAAGGCAGTTTCTTCTGGTTTTCATCACGAGTTGGTCAGAAAACAGCAACATGTCACTTTTAGTGTTTTCAGGGCCCGAAAAGCATTTTGACAGCATGTTGTCACTTAGGCTGTTACTTTTGTCCAGAAGCACTCAGAAACTAGAATCCAAGCCAGAAACATGCACTTTGGTGAAGTCTATAGTAGCAAGGCAGTTTCTTCTGGTTTTCATCACTAGTTGGTCAGAAAACAGCAACATGTCACTTTTAGTGTTTTCAGGGCCCGAAAAGCATTTTGACAGCATGTTGTCACTTAGGCTGTTACTTTTGTCCAGAAGCACTCAGAAGCTAGAATCCAAGCCAGAAACATGCACTTTGGTGAAGTCTATAGTAGCAAGGCAGTTTCTTCTGGTTTTCATCACTAGTTGGTCAGAAAACAGCAACATGTCACTTTTAGTGTTTTCAGGGCCCGAAAAGCATTTTGACAGCATGTTGTCACTTAGGCTGTTACTTTTGTCCAGAAGCACTCAGAAGCTAGAATCCAAGCCAGAAACATGTGGTATGGTGAATTCTATAGTAGCAAGGCAGTTTCTTCTGGTTTTCATCACTAGTTGGTCAGAAAACAGCAACATGTCACTTTTAGTGTTTTCAGGGCCCGAAAAGCATTTTGACAGCATGTTGTCACTTAGGCTGTTACTTTTGTCCAGAAGCACTCAGAAGCTAGAATCCAAGCCAGAAACATGTACTTTGGTGAAGTCTATAGTAGCAAGGCAGTTTCTTCTGGTTTTCATCACTAGTTGTTCAGAAAACAGCAACATGTCACTTTTAGTGTTTTCAGGGCCCGAAAAGCATTTTGACAGCATGTTGTCACTTAGGCTGTTACTTTTGTCCAGAAGCACTCAGAAGCTAGAATCCAAGCCAGAAACATGTACTTTGGTGAAGTCTATAGTAGCAAGGCAGTTTCTTCTGGTTTTCATCACTAGTTGGTCAGAAAACAGCAACATGTCACTTTTAGTGTTTTCAGGGCCCGAAAAGCATTTTGACAGCATGTTGTCACTTAGGCTGTTACTTTTGTCCAGAAGCACTCAGAAGCTAGAATCCAAGCCAGAAACATGCACTTTGGTGAAGTCTATAGTAGCAAGGCAGTTTCTTCTGGTTTTCATCACTAGTTGGTCAGAAAACAGCAACATGTCACTTTTAGTGTTTTCAGGGCCCGAAAAGCATTTTGACAGCATGTTGTCACTTAGGCTGTTACTTTTGTCCAGAAGCACTCAGAAGCTAGAATCCAAGCCAGAAACATGCACTTTGGTGAAGTCTATAGTAGCAAGGCAGTTTCTTCTGGTTTTCATCACTAGTTGGTCAGAAAACAGCAACATGTCACTTTTAGTGTTTTCAGGGCCCGAAAAAGCATTTTGACAGCATGTTGTCACTTAGGCTGTTACTTTTGTCCAGAAGCACTCAGAAGCTAGAATCCAAGCCAGAAACATGCACTTTGGTGAAGTCTATAGTAGCAAGGCAGTTTCTTCTGGTTTTCATCACTAGTTGGTCAGAAAACAGCAACATGTCACTTTTAGTGTTTTCAGGGCCCGAAAAGCATTTTGACAGCATGTTGTCACTTAGGCTGTTACTTTTGTCCAGAAGCACTCAGAAGCTAGAATCCAAGCCAGAAACATGTACTTTGGTGAAGTCTATAGTAGCAAGGCAGTTTCTTCTGGTTTTCATCACCAGTTGGTCAGAAAACAGCAACATGTCACTTTTAGTGTTTTCAGGGCCCGAAAAGCATTTTGACAGCATGTTGTCACTCCAGCTGTTACTTTTCACCAGAAGCACTCAGAAACAAGTTTCCAAGCCAGAAACATGTGGTATGGTGAATTCTATAGTAGCAAGGCAGTTTCTTCTGGTGTTCATCACTAGTTGGTCAGAAAACAGCAACATGTCACTTTTAGTGTTTTCAGGGCCCGAAAAGCATTTTGACAGCATGTTGTCACTTAGGCTGTTACTTTTGTCCAGAAGCACTCAGAAGCTAGAATCCAAGCCAGAAACATGTACTTTGGTGAAGTCTATAGTAGCAAGGCAGTTTCTTCTGGTTTTCATCACTAGTTGGTCAGAAAACAGCAACATGTCACTTTTAGTGTTTTCAGGGCCCGAAAAGCATTTTGACAGCATGTTGTCACTTAGGCTGTTACTTTTCACCAGAAGCACTCAGAAGCTAGAATCCAAGCCAGAAACATGCACTTTGGTGAAGTCTATAGTAGCAAGGCAGTTTCTTCTGGTTTTCATCACTAGTTGGTCAGAAAACAGCAACATGTCACTTTTAGTGTTTTCAGGGCCCGAAAAGCATTTTGAGAGCATGTTGTCACTTAGGCTGTTACTTTTGTCCAGAAGCAGTCAGAAGCTAGAATCCAAGCCAGAAACATGTACTTTGGTGAAGTCTATAGTAGCAAGGCAGTTTCTTCTGGTTTTCATCACTAGTTGGTCAGAAAACAGCAACATGTCACTTTTAGTGTTTTCAGGGCCCGAAAAGCATTTTGAGAGCATGTTGTCACTCCGGCTGTTACTTTTCACCAGAAGCACTCAGAAATAAGTTTCCAAGCCAGAAACATGTGGTATGGTGAATTCTATAGTAGCAAGGCAGTTTCTTCTGGTTTTCATCACTAGTTGGTCAGAAAACAACAGCATGTCACTTTTAGTGTTTTCAGGGCCCGAAAAGCATTTTGAGAGCATGTTGTCACTTAGGCTGTTACTTTTCACCAGAAGCACTCAGAAGCTAGAATCCAAGCCAGAAACATGCACTTTGGTGAAGTCTATAGTAGCAAGGCAGTTTCTTCTGGTTTTCATCACCAGTTGGTCAGAAAACAGCAACATGTCACTTTTAGTGTTTTCAGGGCCCGAAAAGCATTTTGACAGCATGTTGTCACTTAGGCTGTTACTTTTGTCCAGAAGCACTCAGAAGCTAGAATCCAAGCCAGAAACATGCACTTTGGTGAAGTCTATAGTAGCAAGGCAGTTTCCTGTGGTTTTCTTCACTAGTTATTTAGAAAACAGCAACATGTCACTTTTAGTGTTTTCAGGGCCCGAAAAGCATTTTGACAGCATGTTGTCACTTAGGCTGTTACTTTTCACCAGAAGCACTCAGAAGCTAGAATCCAAGCCAGAAACATGCACTTTGGTGAAGTCTATAGTAGCAAGGCAGTTTCTTCTGGTTTTCATCACTAGTTGGTCAGAAAACAGCAACATGTCACTTTTAGTGTTTTCAGGGCCCGAAAAGCATTTTGACAGCATGTTGTCACTTAGGCTGTTACTTTTCACCAGAAGCACTCAGAAGCTAGAATCCAAGCCAGAAACATGCACTTTGGTGAAGTCTATAGTAGCAAGGCAGTTTCTTCTGGTTTTCATCACTAGTTGGTCAGAAAACAGCAACATGTCACTTTTAGTGTTTTCAGGGCCCGAAAAGCATTTTGACAGCATGTTGTCACTTAGGCTGTTACTTTTGTCCAGAAGCACTCAGAAGCTAGAATCCAAGCCAGAAACATGCACTTTGGTGACATCTATAGTAGCAAGGCAGTTTCTTCTGGTTTTCATCACTAGTTGGTCAGAAAACAGCAACATGTCACTTTTAGTGTTTTCAGGGCCCGAAAAGCATTTTGACAGCATGTTGTCACTTAGGCTGTTACTTTTCACCAGAAGCACTCAGAAACAAGTTTCCAAGCCAGAAACATGTACTTTGGTGAATTCTATAGTAGCAAGACAGTTTCCTGTGGTTTTCTTCACTAGTTATTTAGAAAACAGCAACATGTCACTTTTAGTGTTTTCAGGGCCCGAAAAGCATTTTGACAGCATGTTGTCACTTAGGCTGTTACTTTTGTCCAGAAGCACTCAGAAGCTAGAATCCAAGCCAGAAACATGCACTTTGGTGAAGTCTATAGTAGCAATGCAGTTTCTTCTGGTTTTCATCACTAGTTGGTCAGAAAACAGCAACATGTCACTTTTAGTGTTTTCAGGGCCCGAAAAGCATTTTGACAGCATGTTGTCACTTAGGCTGTTACTTTTGTCCAGAAGCACTCAGAAACACGTTTCCAAGCCAGAAACATGTACTTTGGTGAAGTCTATAGTAGCAAGGCAGTTTCTTCTGGTTTTCATCACTAGTTGGTCAGAAAACAGCAACATGTCACTTTTAGTGTTTTCAGGGCCCGAAAAGCATTTTGACAGCATGTTGTCACTTAGGCTGTTACTTTTGTCCAGAAGCACTCAGAAACTAGAATCCAAGCCAGAAACATGCACTTTGGTGAAGTCTATAGTAGCAAGGCAGTTTCTTCTGGTTTTCATCACTAGTTGGTCAGAAAACAGCAACATGTCACTTTTAGTGTTTTCAGGGCCCGAAAAGCATTTTGACAGCATGTTGTCACTTAGGCTGTTACTTTTGTCCAGAAGCACTCAGAAGCTAGAATCCAAGCCAGAAACATGCACTTTGGTGAAGTCTATAGTAGCAAGGCAGTTTCTTCTGGTTTTCATCACTAGTTGGTCAGAAAACAGCAACATGTCACTTTTAGTGTTTTCAGGGCCCGAAAAGCATTTTGACAGCATGTTGTCACTTAGGCTGTTACTTTTGTCCAGAAGCACTCAGAAGCTAGAATCCAAGCCAGAAACATGTACTTTGGTGAAGTCTATAGTAGCAAGGCAGTTTCTTCTGGTTTTCATCACTAGTTGGTCAGAAAACAGCAACATGTCACTTTTAGTGTTTTCAGGGCCCGAAAAGCATTTTGACAGCATGTTGTCACTTAGGCTGTTACTTTTGTCCAGAAGCACTCAGAAGCTAGAATCCAAGCCAGAAACATGCACTTTGGTGTATTCTATAGTAGCAAGGCAGTTTCTTCTGGTTTTCATCACTAGTTGGTCAGAAAACAGCAACATGTCACTTTTAGTGTTTTCAGGGCCCGAAAAGCATTTTGACAGCATGTTGTCACTTAGGCTGTTACTTTTGTCCAGAAGCACTCAGAAGCTAGAATCCAAGCCAGAAACATGTACTTTGGTGAAGTCTATAGTAGCAAGGCAGTTTCTTCTGGTTTTCATCACTAGTTGTTCAGAAAACAGCAACATGTCACTTTTAGTGTTTTCAGGGCCCGAAAAGCATTTTGAGAGCATGTTGTCACTTAGGCTGTTACTTTTCACCAGAAGCACTCAGAAACAAGTATCCAAGCCAGAAACATGTACTTTGGTGAATTCTATAGTAGCAAGGCAGTTTCCTGTGGTTTTCTTCACTAGTTATTTAGAAAACAGCAACATGTCACTTTTAGTGTTTTCAGGGCCCGAAAAGCATTTTGAGAGCATGTTGTCACTTAGGCTGTTACTTTTCACCAGAAGCACTCAGAAACAAGTATCCAAGCCAGAAACATGTACTTTGGTGAATTCTATAGTAGCAAGGCAGTGTCCTGTGGTTTTCTTCACTAGTTATTTAGAAAACAGCAACATGTCACTTTTAGTGTTTTCAGGGCCCGAAAAGCATTTTGACAGCATGTTGTCACTTAGGCTGTTACTTTTCACCAGAAGCACTCAGAAGCTAGAATCCAAGCCAGAAACATGCACTTTGGTGAAGTCTATAGTAGCAAGGCAGTTTCTTCTGGTTTTCATCACTAGTTGGTCAGAAAACAGCAACATGTCACTTTTAGTGTTTTCAGGGCCTGAAAAGCATTTTGACAGCATGTTGTCACTTAGGCTGTTACTTTTGTCCAGAAGCACTCAGAAGCTAGAATCCAAGCCAGAAACATGCACTTTGGTGAAGTCTATAGTAGCAAGGCAGTTTCTTCTGGTTTTCATCACGAGTTGGTCAGAAAACAGCAACATGTCACTTTTAGTGTTTTCAGGGCCGAAAAGCATTTTGACAGCATGTTGTCACTTAGGCTGTTACTTTTGTCCAGAAGCACTCAGAAACTAGAATCCAAGCCAGAAACATGCACTTTGGTGAAGTCTATAGTAGCAAGGCAGTTTCTTCTGGTTTTCATCACTAGTTGGTCAGAAAACAGCAACATGTCACTTTTAGTGTTTTCAGGGCCCGAAAAGCATTTTGACAGCATGTTGTCACTTAGGCTGTTACTTTTGTCCAGAAGCACTCAGAAGCTAGAATCCAAGCCAGAAACATGCACTTTGGTGAAGTCTATAGTAGCAAGGCAGTTTCTTCTGGTTTTCATCACTAGTTGGTCAGAAAACAGCAACATGTCACTTTTAGTGTTTTCAGGGCCCGAAAAGCATTTTGACAGCATGTTGTCACTTAGGCTGTTACTTTTGTCCAGAAGCACTCAGAAGCTAGAATCCAAGCCAGAAACATGTACTTTGGTGAAGTCTATAGTAGCAAGGCAGTTTCTTCTGGTTTTCATCACTAGTTGGTCAGAAAACAGCAACATGTCACTTTTAGTGTTTTCAGGGCCCGAAAAGCATTTTGACAGCATGTTGTCACTTAGGCTGTTACTTTTGTCCAGAAGCACTCAGAAGCTAGAATCCAAGCCAGAAACATGCACTTTGGTGTATTCTATAGTAGCAAGGCAGTTTCTTCTGGTTTTCATCACTAGTTGGTCAGAAAACAGCAACATGTCACTTTTAGTGTTTTCAGGGCCCGAAAAGCATTTTGACAGCATGTTGTCACTTAGGCTGTTACTTTTGTCCAGAAGCACTCAGAAGCTAGAATCCAAGCCAGAAACATGTACTTTGGTGAAGTCTATAGTAGCAAGGCAGTTTCTTCTGGTTTTCATCACTAGTTGTTCAGAAAACAGCAACATGTCACTTTTAGTGTTTTCAGGGCCCGAAAAGCATTTTGACAGCATGTTGTCACTTAGGCTGTTACTTTTCACCAGAAGCACTCAGAAACAAGTATCCAAGCCAGAAACATGTACTTTGGTGAATTCTATAGTAGCAAGCAGTTTCCTGTGGTTTTCTTCACTAGTTATTT